>NC_140239.1:5560369-5562869 GCF_949987555.1 Borostomias antarcticus | reverse complement strand
TCTCTCTCCCTCTCTCTCTTCCTCTCTCTCTCTCCCTCTCTCTCTCTCTCTCTCTCTCTCTAGCTCTCTCCCCTTGACCTCACCATGCAGAAACCTGCCTCTATTAAGCATGGAGAGCTCTCTCTCTCTCCCTCTCTCTCTCTCTCTGTCTCCCTCCGTCCCTGTCCCACCCTGTCCTCACCTGTGGAGCCCTGCATCTATTAAGGTCTCTCTCCTCCAGGCCTATTGTACAGTGTCGGCCGTGCAGATCCTCTTTCAGCTGGTCCTCCCTGGTGAGGGATACAGTATATTGTAGGACTTTGCTTGTATTTGATTCCGCTCCTTTCATGGACGTTGAAAGCCTGCCCCCCTCCCCCAGCCACCCCCCCGGTCTTTTTCCCAGGGGACCCCCACTCTCAGGTGTCCTGCAGGGTGGGGTAGGCTGGAGTGGGGCACGCCAGGAACAGACAAGGGTATCGCTTTCAGCCCCGCGCACAGACAACCATGACCCCCCCAACACACACACACGCACGGACGGAAAACATCCACACTTACTTACACGCGCAGACACACACACACACACACACACACACACACACACACACAGACGGAAACATGCGCACACTCACACACGCACAGAGACGGAAGCATGCACACACACACACACAAACACACACACACACAAGAAGGGAAAACATCCACACTTACACACACACGCATACACGCGCGCGCAGATGGACACACAAACACAGACGGAAGCGTGCGCACACACACACATGGACAGAGCAGGCAAACACACTCACACACACACACACACACACACACACACACACACACACACACACACACACGGTGAATATGCAGACACACACACACACTCTCCCAATCTCCCTCCCCATTGCCAATTAGAGATACACGTACTATCCCTTTCACCTCCACCTCCAAGATACCCACTCTCCTGCCCCAGGAAACAGAAGAGACACACCACAATAGGGAGTTCAGGAGAGGGAGTTCTGTAAATTGAAGAGGCAGGGCGGTCAAGGTTTAGGAGGCAGAGTGGCGGGTAGGAGAGAGAGAGAGGATAGAGAGAGAGAGGATAGATATAAGAGAGAGAGAGGATAGAGAGAGAGAGAGGATAGATATAAGAGAGAGAGGATAGAGAGAGAGAGGATAGATATAAGAGAGAGAGGATAGAGAGAGAGAGGATAGATATTAGAGAGAGAGAGGATAGAGAGAGAGGATAGATATAAGAGAGAGAGGATTGATTGAGAGAGGATAGATATAAGAGAGAGAGAGGATAGAGAGAGGGGATAGATAGACAGACAGACAGACAGACAGACAGACAGACAGACAGACAGACAGACAGACAGACAGACAGACAGACAGACAGACAGAAAAAGAGAGAGAGAGAGAGAGAGAGACAAGGCCAGACAGTGAGAGGTAGCGAGCAGAGCGATCCTAGTCACATGGACTCTGGGGCGGGCAGGCCAGTGGGCAGTCGCGTAAAGCGGGCGGGAAGTATTGGGTAACCTGGTTGCCGCGTGTTACGGTGCGGGGCCCCCACCTTAGCGAGGGCTGTGTCAGGGAGTTAAGCTGTATTGTGTTAGGCCTTTGAACTTTAGTTGGGGGGGGGTGTACCTGAACCCCCCTGGCGGTGGAAGGGAAGTCTAGAGGGCTGGGGGCATGGGAGGTCACCCCCACCTAGTAAGCTATAGTTACTCTGAAGTCTCACTGAAGTGCTACAATATATTGCTTGTAGAGGATTTCATTACTGTGCCAGCTATGCAGCCAGTTGCTGGTGGGGAGTTTTAGGATGATGCAAAAACACGATGACTCTAGCACTGCTGCAATAGAAATGTCATAAAACATGATTCTTCTAGCACTGCTGTAATTGAAATGCTATAATGCAAACAGATGCGTTACCACCACAACGAGCTTCCAGCAGAGTCGAGGATTAGGAAAACAGTATCATTCATTTTCATAAGTAGATAATGACTCTTGAGACCCACCACTCATGCTGTACTTAGTCTGTGTCTGTTGACAACACCCTTGGGGCGTCTTTAAGAGAACAAGGCCCCCTAGCCAGATACCAGATAGCATGAGGATCACTAGCTAGCAACACTTAGCCATTTCCTCATGGAATGGGATTAGCATGCTGCTAACCAAGACGGGATAGCTCTGCTTAGCTGAGCTGACAATGATACTTCTCAGATTCCACAGGCATCCAGATGACAACTGTTTTTTGTTGTTGTTGTTGTTTTTGGTTTTTGTTTACACATCTCTTGTTTATGTCACTTGAATCCATCTCTTTCTCACAGCCTGACTCACGTCTTGGTCACTCTTGGTCATTCTCAAACCCTTATTTTTGTTTGTATGTATTTCATTCATTCATTGTGGGAATCAGTTGGCCTATTCCCCTTTCTGGTGTCTACACTGATCCTATCTCCCCACATACACAAGACAAATACTTCAGATTCATGTCAGATTCCAAAATAACTGAAAGCAGAATTATCCCAGCTGT
>NC_140239.1:5545561-5557669 GCF_949987555.1 Borostomias antarcticus | reverse complement strand
CTCTCACTCTCTCGTTCTCCCCCCCCCCCTCTCACTCTCTCCCCCCCCCCTCTCTCTCTCCCCCCCCCACCCCTCCTCTCCCCCCCCCCCCCCTCCCCTCTCCTCTCTCTCTCCCCCCCCACCCCCCCCCTCTCTCTCTCCTCTCTCCCCCCCCTCTCTCTCTCTGTCTGTCACACTGCTCGGTCCCCCTGTGTCACTGTCTCTACGGCTCTCTGTTCTTCCCATGTCCCAGTGTGTCTCTGTCTCTCTGTCTCTCTCTGTGTCTGTTTACCTGCCTCCCTTTCTTTGTTTTTCCGTCTCTCTGTCTTCCTCTCTCTCCTCTCTGTCTCTCTTTCTGTCTTTATCTCTCTCTGTCTCTCTCTCTGTATCTCTGTCTCTTTGTGTTTGCCTCTCTGTCCTCATCCCATGGTCAATCCTTAACACAATACAGCCACTGTACTGTATATATATACATTCACTAACCATTAATAAAACTGTGATGAAAGCAATGGTGTCAATGATCCCACAAACATGTCCATCGCGGAACACCACATAATACCCTTCAATGCTACACCATCAACTCTACCACTGTGTATGAACCATGGAGAGAGATCCCCCCTCTTATCGAATCTGAACCAAACCCACAGCTCCTCGGGCTCCCAAGAGACACGCGGAGGCACGATGTTCGACGGCCGACACCCTACAACTGTCTCGCTTCATAAAACCAGACCGAGCGCCTGTTCCAAAATGAATAACGAGTAATACAGGAATGAAAAAGAAAATGCCGTCACCTTGTTGCAGGGATAAGAGGTGGAGAGGAGAAGAGAGGCTGGTGGATTTCTATTGGATTAAGAGACGGTGAAATCACATCAGTCCAGACCTGGCTCCCTGCCTGAGATTTGATTCGCAGCAATAACCCGTCGCTTAGGAGTCCGAACCCGGCACACCCGTATATAAAACGGCAGGCCCCGGGTGACACAGAAAGGGTGCTTGGATTGGATTAGTGGGCAGCGCGGGGAGGCACAGGGGTGGAAAAGCATACAGATCAGGGTCGGGGTAGGGATGGGGGAAAAAAAGAGTCAACATCCCAAACTCATACCCTAGCAGCCGCTGCCTGGTCAGAGTAACTCTTCACATCTTCGTTGTTATGTTTATAGCGGCTTTAATGTGATTGATATTATGTCTGTGTGGCAGATGTTGTTGTCGGTTAGTTTTCAGGCAGTGTTGATAAGTCACAGATCTTCAATAAAACGCTGAAGAGGACAGACAAAGCAAAAGAAAACCACAGTGAACAAGTAATATCCAAAGAAGATGGTGAAAGGGTAAATGGTGTGTGTAGTCTGCACTCACACACACATTCACACACCAATGGCAGCAGCCGCCATGCAAGATGCTGGCCTGTTCACTGGGGGCAAGTTAGGGTTCAGTGTCTTACCCAAGGACACCTCGACACGCGGAGACAGGAGGAGCTGGGATTCGAACCGCTGACCCTACGATCGTTGGACGACCTGCTCTACCTCCTAAGCCATAACCGCCCCAAAGGCGTCTGGAAGCACAACAAGCCGTCCGTTACCAGGAGCAAAGTCACCAACTAGATGACACATAATGGAGAGCTGTAGCAGCATGGTGTTAAACTAGAAGCTGTATCGGTACAAATACAGGAAGTAGAATGAGGTTTACCACCAATGACAGCCTGCCTCCTCCAGCCCTCCTACACCACCATGTCACCTGAGGTTACCTCCGAATCCACCCCCCACCGCTCTCCAACCAGGCCCCCTCTCTGATTTCTGCCCGACAAATTGTCTTATCGGGCGGCAGCCGATTGGGCGAATAAAAACCTGACCTTTGCCGGGGGGCCAATGACATTGCGTCTCAGCCGTCTCGCTGGTACACTGATGCTGAGATAAGGAGGATCAGAGAAGCCAGCCAAGTGGCTAACAAGGACCATTAGGGGCTCAGCCTGGGAGGGTGGGTGGGTGGAGGAGGTGGGGGGGAGGGGGGGGGGGGTCAAGGGTTAAAAGGTGGATGGACTGCAAAGGAGGAAACGAGGGAGGTGAGGGAAAGATGGAAGAGAGAGGAGTTGGGGAGAGATGAGGGGGAGAGATGGGCAGGGTGGGGGAGGAGTAAGGAGGTTGGCGGGGTACGGGTGAGGGGAGCACATCTGGGGTGTGGCACGGAAGAGGAGGTGTAGGGAGTAGGGAGGCTGACGTTGGGGAGGGTTATTGCATTTTGGGTAACGGTGGTTGTGTTAGCTAGGTGGTTGGGGGGGGGGGGGGGGTGGATGACCGTTCAGATGGCCACCATTGTCCTGTGTTAAAAGCAGCGGCACTCACAGAGCAGGGAAACCCCGTTTTTCAGTTTGAGAGGAGAGGAGGGTCAGGGAGGAGGGAGGGAGGGAGGGAGGGAGGGAGGGGGGTGGTGGTTAAAGATAAGTGTCTCCACCTCTCGGGCCTCACGCTCCACTGCTCGAAGACGAGAGAGAGAGAGAGAGAGAGGGAGAGAGAGAGAGAGAGAGAGAGGGAGGAGAGGGGGAGAAGGGGACAGGCCGGGGACACAGTGGGGCTTTGTGGCGACTTATCAGGACTGACGGCACAGCACAGGGAGGAGTGAGAAGCAATGAATAGGGACGGAGGGATGGAAGGAGGGAGGGGGGATGGACAGAAAGAGAAAAGAGTGGAGGGAGGGAGGGAGGGAGGGAGGGGGCGCTGGTGAGTGTAGGGGACAAGCAGGAGCAAAATGCCCTCTTAGATCACATTCCTAACCTGAGTGGCCGCGACCTAGACTAGAGGGAGAGGAGAAGGGAGGGAGGGAGAGGTGGAGGTAGAGAAAGCAGGAGAAGGTCAAGAGGAGATATATAATCTGGAGGGAGGGAAAGAGGGAGGGAGGGGGAGGGGGGGGGAGAGGGGGCGGAGAAGGGAGCTTCGGTTACTCAGGAGTCGCGCTGTCACGTCCATCAGGGTGGCATTGTGAACGGGAGAAGCCAGAGATGATCAGGTGGACAGTGTGTCTCTGGGACTTCCTTGCGATGTGGTCTGTTGGTACAAGACAATCACACACACACAGATGGATGGACAGATAGATGGACAGATAGACGGATGGTTAGACTGACTCCCCACCTCCAGGAACAAGAATGGGGGTTCAACATTGGGGCTGCGGCTATCAGGTCACCACACAGCAGAGAGCCGAGGGCAGAGCGATGTGAGTCAGAGCACTTTTGGTATCAGCTTATCACACACTATCTAAGAGTGGGCTACAGAAAGACAGACAGACAGGCTGACGGACGGACAGACAGATGGACAGACGGACAGACGGACGGACAGACTGACTGACTGAATGACTGACTGACTGACTGACTGACTGACTGACTGACTGACTGACTGACTGACTGACAGACAGACAGACGAACAGACAAAGAAACTGAGACTTGGAGCTTTAACTAAAGTCCCTTTCGTGACAACTATCCTGGTCCTGAAGACTTCTGCAACAAAAACACATACAAACACAAAAACAAACACGGACACTGTCTTTCCACCCAAACACACACACACACACACACACACAAAAACACAAAACACACAACCCCTCCCCCAGCTATACGGTCATGCTGGGAGGGGTCATGTCAGACATCGGCCCCCACAGCGTCAGCCCCCCTCTCCCACAATCCTCCAGTGCTGAGGCTGTCACCGCCGCCCCGCTGAGGTGTCCCAGGGCAGACACAGGCCCCACCAGCCTGGGCCAGTAGGGGGGCGCTCCCGTCCTCACATTCCCAGCCCAGTCAGCTCACCCTGCCTGCCAGCACAGAGAATAGAGAGGGCAAGGGACACCGCTAACGAGTTTTTCATTCTCCCCCCCCTGTCTGTCTGACAGGCGGTCACCCCCTCCTCCTTCATACACACACACACACACACACACATTCATACACACACGTACGCAACGTGCCTAAGCATACACACACACACACACACACAAACACTCACATTCATACACACATACGTACACAAATGTGCCTAAGTGTACACACACACACACACACACACACACACACACACACATCATACACACACACACACGTACACGTACACAAATGTGCCTAAGGGTCCACACACACACGCACACGCACACACACACACACACACACACACACACACACACACACACACACACAGGATGAAACCATTGCTGATATTTCTCAGATGTACGTGAGATCCAAGTGTTACCGTTTCCTCCTTGGAAAGAAGAGTCACTCAGCAGACTGAGGTAAGTCATCTATACCGATAAGTATACTGAGGCAGTACAATAGAGAGCAAACCGAGTACACTATACTATAACAACTATACCCAGGGAGACAAACAGGAGAGAGACTCGAGCACAAGAGAGACTCGTTCCCAGTCGTTGGCGAGACCGTGGGCAGGGCCGCCGGTACAGAGGAATGCCGAGGTAACAAAGCGCTAGTTTGAGTGATGTTCTGTAAGTCAGGCGAGGGGATAAGTCATGTGGTGTCTCTCCTCTCTCCTCTCTCTCTCTCCGTGGATGGTCTGGGCTGCTCGGCACTACTCCGACTCTCTGGGGAATTCTCCCCTGCTGTTCTCCCCCCCCCCCCAGTGGGAAAACCACATGAATGATGACTAAACTAAACTGGCTTCGGATACGCTCCGGCGTGAGGGCGGGGCCTGTCGCACAGAGGCGCGGCGCAGCATCAGTGGGTGTGGGATACAGGAGAGGCAGGCACTTGTGTGATGTTTGATGTTTGATGTTTGATGTTTTTGGCCTCTCTAACTCTGAAAATTTAATTTAATGTAATGTATTGCTTTATAAATGTTCTTAGCCGTTAGACAAACATACTCCAGGAGCTTGCTCGATCGCCTTGTTGAGAGGGGTCAATTTTTTCTCACTTTTCTGGCCCCCGGGTGATGCTGGTTTTTTGCTTCCCTCTGGAAGCAAGGTAGGGGTGGGTCGTATACCCACCTCCCTTGTTCTCTGTGAAGCGCATTGTGTTGCCTCTGAGTATGAAATGCGCTATACAAATAAAGCTTTGATTGATCGATTGATTGATTTATGTCACCCAGATATCGGACATCATGGAATAAGGGCAGATGCTATAGGTATACTGACAATGCGATGATATGAAACTAAACTGAGAAAATTAATTTTATAAATGTGGCATAGACAGTATTATGGTTGGCAATATTTACCAAGTGGCCTTTTGAATGAGCTTGTCTAGACAGTGGGTGACCTGATTCTTCATCCACCTTCCAGCCCTGATGTTTTATTGGCCATGGAATATTCTGGTATTCTTTCTTCGAAGAAATGGTGCTTCCTATTGCCATAAAGGCATAACTCTAGAAAAATCTTTAAGAACCCTTTCATCAAGCAAAGGTTTTAGGTGCACCACAGTAACAACCACATAACACTTTTTTGGAGCATTTTTAAAAAGTCTACAGAAGTAAACCTGTATGTCCACGTACCACTTCAAACACACTAATCAACTACATACAAACACACTAATCAACTACATACAAACACACTCATCAACTACATACAAACACACTCATCAACTACATACAAACACACTAATCACGTAACTAATTGAAATGACACCGCTGATGCTATTCTGCTGATCCAAAGTAAACACATTAGCATAATGAGTATGAGAGGGGCTCAATATCTCTACCTCTGGATCTCCCAGTAGGGTTTCTGCTGGGAGCGTCAGTCAGAGGCGATATGGTAATTCATTAGCTTCCAGAGGATATCTATCTATTTTCCCAGTCAGGTCGTCACAGGGGGCGATGTGCGCTCTCGGAACGGGGGCGGGTTCACATCCCAGACGCGTTACCACGGAGATAAGGTGCTCCCTGCCGCCGCCGGGTCTCGGCCAAGTTGGGCGTCATGGCGACCGGATAGTGACAGACACGGTGACGAGTCCGCTAGCTGAGACGCTGCCGGGTCAACCTTGAGACGAACGCGCGCGGACGCACGCACGCGCACACACACACAGACACACACACACAGACACAACTCTAGTATTCCTCTTCATATCTTCATCAAGCCCCCAAAATCTGTGTCTCCAGCCTGAACCACCATCATGGACACTCACACACACACACACACACACACACAGACAAAACTCTAGTATTCATCTTCATATCTTCATCAAGCTAACCGGTCCCCCAAAACCTGTGTCTCCAGCCTGAACCACCATCCTGGACACTCACACACACACACACACACACATGCACGCACACACACACACACACACACACACACACACACACACACACACAGCCTCAACCATCGTCCTGGACACTCGTCAAGGATCCACACCTGTGGATACCAAGACAGGATGCAGGCTCACATTAAGTAGTTGCTGAACTTTTTATTCTATTGTCTGAGGCCACAATGGAGGCAGTGGGGTATCCATCTTCTCTGGAGAGCCAGACATGAATCTTGGTACTTAAAGACAACGTTAAAAACAGGAACACACACAAAACTCGCACAAACACGCGCAAACACACACTAACACGCACAAACACACACAAACGCCGTGGCGGGCTCATGTGTCGTCGCGTCGCGCAGACTGCCGTGAAAACCTGACCGGGAGCCACGGTTGGGCCTCCCGCTGTGAAAGGTCGCGACCCCTATCAGACTGTGTGTCAGTGTGCCCATTGTCTCGTTGGCAGTAGTGTAAGTTATAGGGTCTCCATAGCGATAGGGAGAGGCGACATGGTGGCGTCAGAATGGCGCTATAGTGTGTTGCTAGTACACGCCAGGACTGTACGCCCTCTGTGGCTCTGACTACCACTAGACTGGCTTAACGTATGCAGGGTGATTATGCTATAGGGCAGAGGTTTCAGTCAAGGCTTCGTAGCAACATCTAGACCCCCTGGCTCAAACATCAGTCCATGTAAACCAAATAGACACGGACATCTCCTGGGCAGAGTGCCCCAGAGATATGTGGATGAGGATGGAGGAGGATATTTGGATGAGGTAGACACTGTGGAGGGGAACGCATTCCCTCGCCACTTTAAGCGGGCTGCCGAACCTGTCTTACAATTTAACCATTAAGCAGATGCTTGTATCCAAAACGACTTTCATTGTATTGAGATAGCAGGGTTAAGTGCCTTGCACAAGGGCACATCGGGTAAACGATGACTGTCGAGTCGTTTGGTTCTGCCTTGAGCCAGCGGACCCCATTCACTAGTCAGATGCTCTCATCACTGGGCTCTCATAGGCTATGGCCAGAATGGTTTTTTAGAGCTGTTCTTTTCAGCCCTGATAGTGTAGAAGTGCTAAAACTCCCCGCACAGAGGCTGTGAGGACTGGGGTCCCAGGTAAGATTATTTGTATGTATCGCCCTCCTGTGGTCACTATTGGCATGATCTCACTTGCGCAGAAGGGGGAAGCTGCATTGTAGAGCGTCATCTAGTGGCACCATACAGTAATATAGAAACATCATACAGCATAGGCCTACTGATAAAGTCCCCCTGTGCTTCTAATACTTATCATGGCAGTCACCGGTAGGTGCTCTTGACCAGGGTCAATAACACATCCACCATCTTTAGACTTGGTGGGGCTAGAAGCCTAATGGAGGTGCTTTGAACCATAGGCTACTCTGATAGCCCTGGAACTTGATGCTAGTTGTCATGGACAACTGGCATAGTTAGGTGAAGTTGGTTCTAACTTGGATATCCGAAAGATATTCAGACACCCAGTCTTATCGTCGTATCATCCCGACTCCAACCCGGGGTGGAAAGCTGCTCATCCCGGGGTTTAGATCCACAATGCAACGGTCTGCCCAACCTGCCGCTTTAGTAGGCCTAGTCAATGCAAATGGTAATGGCGCTATAGATGCTTGGCTGGAGTTTGTCTTTGACCCCATAGGCATGGGGATTGAACCCTCTCCACAAGTCCGTACAGCCTTCAATATCTTTTTCTCAAAGTAAGCTACTAGGCTTCCATCACTAGGCCATACAGTGGCTTTCAGACTATTGATTTATGAAACATGCACATTCATTTTCAGTGAAATTAGACATTTTGAGAAATGTAAATGAACAGAACCAAAGATTCTGGAAAATAGACCTAATATGGTTTGTGAATGTTCCTCTCCATCCTGTAGGCTACAATTAACCAAATATGGTGTGAAACAGCTGTGACAGGCTCTGGACACCTCGTTAAATCAATTATGTTTTCACCTCATCAAT
Source organism: Borostomias antarcticus (assembly GCF_949987555.1). Taxonomy (NCBI): domain Eukaryota; kingdom Metazoa; phylum Chordata; class Actinopteri; order Stomiiformes; family Stomiidae; genus Borostomias; species Borostomias antarcticus. Next base: position 5,549,492 of record NC_140239.1, on the reverse strand, counting down.
TCAGAAAGACATTTTACCATGTCTGATTGGTTTATTGACCGATTAGAGCATTTTGCAGGCAGAGGCCCAGCAGCTATTTCTATGGTTACATCATGTAGGTGCCGGAAACGAGAAGCCGGTCTCTTCTCCAGTGTCACGTCTTTCTATTGGTCTATCCTCCATTCCATTGGCATGCATTGTCCAATAAGCAGCGTAGTTAGGTTTGGCGTTTCTGCCTTGCTTCGTGTAGCAGTACGCGGGAAAATAGCTGTCTGCCTTGGTGTTTAGTCAAATTAGCAAACGTTAGGCACGGAATATATCAAGCGAAATTAATGTGCGTATTGTTTTGATATAAACGGCAACGTCTAGTTCGCGGTGACAGTTGGAAGGGTTGCCTCGCAGGAGGAGTATGACCCACACCATCCCGCTATCCTGTAACAGTCAGCAGCAGCACAAGAATCCCGGCCGGCAAGATCAGGATACAATTGAATAACAAAATCTGCCTCTGCTGCTTGACAAAGAAAGGGCTCAGTGCAACCGCTAGCAGCTAGCTCGCTAGCTCCCTCGTTCGTGTGAAAATGAGTGTTTTTAATTTAGACAGGTTTCGTTTTGACAAGACGGCACCGACTCTAGAGAAGCACAACGTTGAGAATGGTTCCATAAGCCCAGACTCGGAGAAGGAGAACAATCCAGGCAAGTTAGTTCTGAATGATGGCTAGCTAGTGGTACAGTACAGTTAGCTAGCTAGCTACATAGGTAACGTTAGGTAGCTAGCTCGCTAGGCCTATCTGTCATTCAGCTAGCCAGGGCAGGTGATTGCTGAGTTAGCCTGGGCTGGTGCCAACCGGCTAGTAATATGTCTAATACCTAGTAACTAGTTATCACCATGTGACATCCAACTTTCTATTCCAGCATTTGTAACATTAGTGCTACCCCCCCTTGCAGCCCGTGTGCCCAGTTCATCCAAAAGCGTCCCTGTGAAAGGCCATTCTCGGGGAGTGGTGTTTGAGGATGTCATCAGTGACTCTGACGATGAGTGCAAACCCCTAAGAAAGGTCAAGTAAGTACAATTGAGATTAGCTCAAACAAAGCACTTCTTCTCGCTTATACATCCCAATAGTTGTCACATTACTTAAGTCTAACTAGCAGTTGCTTAACAAGAATGCCTGCCATATTTGCACTCCAAATAACTGAACGGTTATTCCCACCCTCACATAATTTGACAAACAATCACAGATATATCACATTGGATTGGGCATCAAGTATATAGCCTTATGTTTCATATCTGGGATGTCAAATGCGTAGTATTCATGTTTTCCTGTTTGCCAGGGAGCCGGTGAAGAGAGAAGAAAAAAGGGAGTTGGAGGAAAAAGTGACCAGGCTACTGGAAGTCTTTCCTCAGAGAACCAAAGAGGAAGTGCTGGAGGTCAGTGTACATCTGGGCTTGATTCCAATTCAGGAAGGCCTACCTTTACATGTATCCTAGTTCAATTCAGGAAGGCCTACAGTTGCATGTGTACTACTACCCCCCCCCCCCACTGTACTCTACTAGGTCCTAAAGAAGTGTCTCTTTTGTGTTCAGTGAACAACGGCACATGAATAAGAACCATTTGTCGTCTTCAGCGGGACGTCTCCATTGTCTTGCCTGTGCCCTGTGTCCAGTGCTCAGTGTTGAAGGACACGCATGTCGTCACTCCGTCTTTGTCCTCAGGTGGTGGAGAGCACGAGCACGTTGGATGGCGCTGTGGCCGCGTGCCTCATGAGATATGGTGACAAAGAAGGTAACGGGATACTCGTTAAGTTCCAACACTTCACTGTTGTCGCACTCCCATGGTCCTCATGTTCAAACCTCACTGGAGGGTTTTACCCCAGAGCTTCCGCTTGTGGGACTGGACAGTTATGTTCATTGTGCTGGATACAAAGCCGAGTGCAACTCAAGCATGACTATCAAATAGGGGCCTATTTACTAACTCAGTCCTCTTAATCTGCAGCCTCCACCTTCTGTATATGTATTGTATTTAAGCAATAAACCACTCGAGGCCGTGTGTTATAGTGATTTTATAACAGCTAGGGGGCGTTGTTAGGCACGACGGAAGCGAAGCATCATTCCCTCAATTCCGCCGAGCAAAATAGTTCCCCTAACAAATGGGTTGCCAAGCAACAACAACAACTACAATGCATTGGATCAAATGGGAGGCGCATTAATACTGAAAATGGAATGATATGCGGTCCCAGGTGTGTGTGTTACAAAGTATTTTAACACGGCTTCCAGCCAATCAGAATCAAGAACCAGAACTAACCGTTGTATAATGTACTGTAGGACAGACTCCTGGTGCATGTAGATCTACTTGGCCATGAAGGTGAGTCTGGTGTGCCAGGCTAACGCTCTCCCTTACTGTCATGGCGGCCTTGCAGGTCCAGATGCTACCAGGAAGAGGAAGCAGGACGAGTCCAGTGGTTCTCAGGACAGTGACGGGGTCCAGCCCAGCAAGAAGAGGCGTCCGGTAATCTCGCCTCAAATGATTCAGAATCAATTCCTGAATCCCAAAATCGATGTTTTATTTAATGAATAAATAAAGGAATGAATTTTTCATTCATTCAATGATTCATTCATTCATTTTTGGAAATCAGTATCGATAGCCCTAGTATTGATGTGTTTCATAACTTGGCAGTCATGTAATTAAGGTTACAGCAAAAAAAAAAAAAAAAGGTTTTAGTAACACTAACCGAATCGATATTGAATCGAATCGAATCGTGATAATCGATTCTGAACCTTGTGAATCGGAATCGAATCGATTCTTGAAATTCAAATCGATATCCAGCCCTACTGCATGGTTACCCGTCTGTATGTCTGCCTCATGTGATACAGGCTCAGGACTCGGACAAGGAAGGGGAAGGGGAGGAGCCTAGCTGGGAGAAACAGGAAGCAATGGTCAGGAAGCTGCAAAGGAAGTTCCCAGACCTGGATAAAGAGGTGAGTCTTGTTGTCACGGTAATCTCGCCTCTCCCACCTCGTGTGACCGAGAGTCTGAATTATATAAAGATAATTTGGTATATTTGGGGAGATTATCTGTATCATTGCACAAGATTACGTCTTTGTAAAGTGTTTTGAGACCATGTACACTTTTTACCTCACTTGTTTAGATGAAAGATTATTTGCGTACAGTACCATTTACCCTATATACAAGATTTCCATGTATATAGGGCAAGGCCATGAGATCTGTTTGTAATATGTAGATAATTGCTGTCAGGCAGTATGATCCTAGGTCATAAAGAAGAGGGTCTCTTGGTGTAGTGTTCATTTTACCCATGTTCCATTGCAGGAGCTGAGGGAAGTGCTTCAGGAGCATGAGTGGAACGTGGACAACTCCCTGGAGGTTCTGCAGATGTTCTCTGATCCAGGTCAGGGCGCAGGAACCTTTGAGAACCTACTGTTATCGATACTATCGCTGCTATCATTACCTTACCCCTGAAGATATTTTCAGTTTATAGCCTGTTGATGCTTCAAACGCCTATCGATCACCTATAGGGAGCTATCCCAACAAAGTGTTTTGATAAGACGAAGAATTTTCATTAACTTTTAACAGTTTAATTTCTTATTTTCCGTGTACTTTCTTCCTTCCCTGCTGTGATGCTACAGTGGACACCAGCATCAGCTCACCCGAACGCAAGAAGGAGAAGAAACCTAGAGACGCGAGTCCAGAGACCAAACACAGGCGGGATGATGGGAACTCCAGAGATGGCCGTGCGGAAAGGGACAAGCGAAGCAGAGACGCCAGAGACTCAAAAGACAGCAGACACTCGAAGCACGGCAAAGACAGCAGAGAGGCGTCCCGGCCAAGCGGCAAGTCCAATCTCTCGCCATGGCTGACCTCATGCCCCGTGTCCACATCGTCCACCTCCTCTTCCTCATCGACGGCGAAAAAACCCTCGTCGTCCTCCGCCTCCGCGA
>NC_140239.1:5465561-5540561 GCF_949987555.1 Borostomias antarcticus | reverse complement strand
CTGACCATCGGTAACGACATGGACCGCAGTCTGTTCCGGAAGCTCAAGCTGATGTACGCCGTGTTCGACGAAGGACACATGCTGAAGAACATGAACTCCCTACGCTACCGCCACCTCATGGCCATCAACGTTAGCACACCCTCAAGATTACTATCCGCCTGTTGAATGCGACATTATCCGAATCAGAATTAGATTCTGTTTATTGCCATGCACTTTTATAAACGTACTAGTCATTTGTAACGTTAGGTGCTTGATGTACAGTAGCTAATTAGCCCGTAGCTCGTAGTTAACAGATCATTCTCACAGGCTTATTTTCTAAGGGTGCCACTAACCTACTCGCCCAGTTTTATATGTGTGGTTAGATTCCTCGATTTTGTCCTGATGAATTTCAATCTGGAGTGTGAGGCGTCTGTGTCTTCCGCATAGATCGCCAACACCTAGCATCAACTCGTATGTCATCTGCTCCGTCCGAAATGCTGCCTGAGTAGGAAAGGTTTTTTGCAGGTTAATAACAGACTGTCATATTTCCTTCCCAACTCCCTCTCTCCCCTTTCACCTCTCTCTCTCTCTCTCTCTCTCTCTCTCTCTCTCTCCCTCCCTCTCTCTATCCCTCTCTCTCTCCCTCTCTCTCTCTATCCCTCTCTCTCTCTATCCCTCTCTCTCTCCCTCTCTCTCTCTCTGTCTCTCTCTCGCTCTCTCTCCCTCTCCCTCTCGCTCTCTTTCTCCTCTTTCACCTCATCCTCCTCCCCCTCCCCCCAGGCTGAGCATCGCCTCCTCCTGACAGGCACCCCTCTGCAGAACAACCTCCTGGAGCTCATGTCTCTGCTCAACTTCCTCATGCCCGAGATGTTCTCCAGCTCCACCGGGCAGATCGCCAAGATGTTCTCCATGGTAGGTGGAACCGGGGCTCTGCGTATAGGTGAGGTCTCAAAGCGGTCCGTCTGTATATGTAGGTCTACGTAAGGCCCCCGGTATGTTAGTCACGTCGGGGGGGGGGGGGGGGATGCAGGTCGAAGGTGACGACGGGAGGAGCCCGCGTCACGCGGTGTGCGCCCGCCCCCCTTCGTCCCGGTCGCCCGTTCCCTGGTTTCTGACGCGTCGCTGTCGTCGTGTGTCCGACAGAAATCCCACGAGGAGCAGAGCCGCTTCGAGAGGGAGCGCATCGCCCAGGCCAAGCTCATCATGAAGCCCTTCATCCTCCGCCGGGTGAAGAGCGAGGTGAGATCTACGACCGGGGAGGTCGCGTAGTCGGTTTACCTCTCACACTTAGCAAGGCAATAAACACTGATCAGCCACAACATTCAAACCACATGCCCACCCCCTCTCCCGCCACCCATGCCACCAAAACAGCTCTTGACACGTCGATGGCTGGACTCCTGGCACCTCTGAATGTGCCCTCTGGTCCAGCGGGTTCTTGTAAGTCCTGTGATCGCGGGGGTGGGGGTTCTCCGTGGATCCGACTCGTTTTTCCAGCGCGTCCCACAGACGCTCGGACTTAGATCTGGGGAATTCGGAGGGCCGAGGCCACACCTCGAACTCTGTCACGTTCCCCAAACCGTCCCTGAACAATTTTTGCAGCGTGACAGGGTGCATTGTCCTGCTGAAAGAGGTCACTGCCATCGGGGTTTACCGTGGCCATGTAGGGGTGTACTTGGACCGCGACTGTGTTCTCGGTAGGCGGTACGTGTCAAATTAACATCCACATGAATGACAGGACCCAAGGTTTCCCAGGAGAACGTTGCTCAGAGCATCACACTGTTACACACCTCACCCGGCAGTGGGTTTAATGTTGTGGCTGATCGGTGTGTGTCTCTGTGTGACAAGCTTTCGAAGATAATGTGCTTCATTTTATTCCCTTTCTCTTTGCGTGCGTGTGCGTGTGCGTGTGTGTGCGCGTGTGTGCGTGTGTGCGTGTGTGTGTGTGCGTGCGTGTGTGTGTGTGCGCGTGTGTTCGTCCCTCCCTCCCTCCCCAGGTCCTCCTGCAGCTGCCAGCCAAGCAGGAGGTGGTGGAGTTCTGCTCCATGAGTGAGAAGCAGCTGCAGCTCTACCAGAGCCTGCTCACCAAGCTCAAACGCTCCACCACTGGGGAGAGTATGTCATATCTATTCATTAAGCAATAGCAGCCCATGACAGGCCATGATAGTATATGGTTATTATATCACAGCTAAGGGACGTTTTTGGGGCCTGACGCGAAACGGAGGACAGCCTCTTAGCTGTGATAAAATAACTATATACCACAGCCTGAAGTGAGCTATAAAATGGTGACCAAGTACGGCAATATGAAAGTAATAGACACACTCCAATTTAAATCGGTTTTATTAATAAGTAGTAATGTTCAAAATAAAATAGGCCCTCCTGGCTTCCTACACAGTGCGAGGTGGTTGCTATGCAACGTACTGTACACACTAGCAGCTAGAACTACTAGCATATTTATTTTTTCATCACAGGCTAGCGCTATATCAACATCATTATTTGGCTGCATTATTTGGCTGTTTATTTATTTACATTAGTTTGTACAGTATATGTGCTGCTTGTAGCGAGGATTTTCTCGAGTTTCTCCGGTCCCTGAGTTTAGTTCTTTTTGAAACTCCCTTCCCAGTTCTAAAAATGCAGCTCTAAAGATATGACTTGATGAATATTTAAGACTCCGGTTTTAGAACACAGTGACATTCTTATTCTTGAACTAATAACATTCTAAAAGTGCTGTCTTGTTGCAGTATGTGAACACAACTTTAGGGTAACTTATTTTTTCCTCAGACGCTGAGTGATGCCGAGTAGTGCAAAGGAATCTGACATCTTAGCCGTGGTATATGTTCAGTATATCACAGCTAATGAGCCAATCAGATTTCTTGAAGCAGCGTTCAGTTTTTATGCTCCACATATCTGGAACAAACTTCCAGAAAACTGCAGGTCTGCTGCAACCCTCAGTTCTTTTAAATCAAGACTGAAGACTTTTCATTTTGACACTGCATTTTATTAAATCAAATTATTCATTCATACACTGCACTGTAACTTTTATTCCTGTATTTTATTTTTCCTGATTTTTTTTTCCTGAATTTTGTTTTAAATGTCCTTTTTTACATTTCGTTTTAAATTACCTTTTATGCGTTTCTTGCACTTTGTCTTGATGCTTTAATGCCTCATGATCATCAAGACAAAGTACTTTGAATTGCCTTGTTGCTGAAATGTGCTCTACAGATAAACTTGTCTTTTCTAAGAGGCCATATACTTGACTACACAGTGCTCTGGTTGGTCAGAGAGGTTGACTCTCTCTGTCATGGGTGGTTTCGTACTTAACCCCCCCCCCCCCCCACTTCTATCCCTCCCTCTCTCCCCCCCCCCCCCCCCCCCGCAGAGCGAGAGCTGTGCAACGTGATGATGCAGCTGAGGAAGATGGCCAACCACCCCCTGCTCCACAGACAGTACTACACCTCCGACAGGCTCCGGGCCATGAGCAAGCTCATGCTCAAGGTGCGCCCTGCCTCTCCGCCTCTGCTGCCAGCTATACCCCTGTCTCTGGTCGTCTGGGGTCATCTGGGGTCATCCGGGGTCGTCTGGGGTCGTCCGGGACGCTCTTTAGCCACGGGTTGAGTGCCCCTGTTCACCATCCTTCACGGATCAGAATATATAGGATAGGAAAATCTAGCTATTTAACTGATGCTTAAACCCATTTTATTTATATAGCACCATTCATACAAATCAATGTAGCGCAGTGCTTTACATAAAAGGAGAAGGATAATAACCTAAATCATATAAACACAATCACATAAACACACACCATGTGTGAGGAGTGTGAGTGCGCACGGCCGAAGCCCCCGCGTTAACGTTACCGTGAAAGGGCTGAAAATTAGCAACCCTAATGCTGGCATATTTACAGTTTTATTCATGCTTCATGTATATCACGGTGGATTGATATGCACTGTCCCTGATCAAATAAACTCTGACCTAACCGGAGACCCCGCCCCCAGGAGCCCAGCCACTTCGACGCCGACGCCGCTCTGATCCAGGAGGACATGGAGGTGATGTCGGACTTCGAGCTGCACCGGCTGTGCCAGCAGTACTCCTCTCTGCACGGCCACCAGCTGGAGAAGGAGCACCTGTTGGATTCTGGGAAGTTCCACCTGCTCACCCAACTGCTGGCCTCGCTCAAGGAGAAGGTGAGCACTCGGAGAAAGTCCTGGGGGTTTCGAACACCGGACCGTTTACAGAGAGCCCCCTGTGAGACAGGCAGATTCAAAGAGCTTCCTCGTTTATTTAGGTGTATAATGTGTAAAGTGTACAATTTAATATGTGTTAAGTGTACAATTTAACTGACGTACGTGTGTGTGTGTTTTCCAGGGAGATAGGGTGGTTCTGTTCAGCCAGTTCACCATGATGCTGGACATTGTGGAGGTCCTGCTGAAACACCTGAAGCATCGCTACGTCAGACTGGACGGCTCGACTCCCATAGCCGACAGGTTAGACCCTACAACCGCACTGGGATATACTGAACACTGGTCACCACCTTACTACACGCTACTATACTACAGCCCGCACTCCACTATACTACACTACAAGTATACTATGCTACACAACAGCCCACTGAACACCACCTTACCTACAGACAACAGACTTCCAGAAAACTGCAACTCTCAGTTCGCTGCTTTTTTATTAAATCAAATAATTATTCATTCATACACTGCACTGTAACTTTTATTCCTGTATTTTATTTTTCCTTTACATTTTTTGCATTTTGAGCATCTGAGATGTGCTATATAAATAAACTTACAGCTTGCACTACACAATACTATACTACAGCTACACCACAGCCCACACTCCACTATACTACACTACAAGTATACTATGCTACACAACAGCCCACTGAACACCACCTTACTACACGGTACTATACTACAGCCCGCACTCCACTATACTACACTACAAGTATACTATGCTACACAACAGCCCACTGAACACCACCTTACTACACGGTACTATACTACAGCCCGCGCTCCACTATACTACACTACAAGTATACTATGCTACACAACAGCCCACTGAACACCACCTTACCTACAGACAACAGACTTCCAGAAAACTGCAACTCTCAGTTCTTTTAAATCAAGTATGAAGACTTTTCATGTCGCTGCTTTTTTATTAAATCAAATAATTCTTCATTCATACACTGCACTGTAACTTTTATTCCTGTATTTTATTTTTCCTTTACATTTTTTGCATTTTGAGCATCTGAGATGTGCTATATAAATAAACTTACAGCTTGCACTACACAATACTATACTACAGCTACACCACAGCCCACACTCCACTATACTACACTACAAGTATACTATGCTACACAACAGCCCACTGAACACCACCTTACTACACGGTACTATACTACAGCCCGCGCTCCACTATACTACACTACAAGTATACTATGCTACACAACAGCCCACTGAACACATTATACTACACCATGCTCCAGTCCAGAACCAAGCCACTGGTTTTATTCAAGGCCGTAATCAGTTGATATTGAATGATTGTGTCCGCCTCGCTCATAGTCTTGCACACTCTCTTTTTGTCTCCCTCCCCCCCCCAGGATCGTGTTGATAGACGAGTTCAACACGGACCCGGAGATCTTCGTGTTCCTGCTGTCCACGAGGGCGGGGGGTCTGGGCATCAACCTGACCTCCGCCAACGTGGTCATCATCCACGACATCGACTGCAACCCCTACAACGACAAGCAGGCCGAGGACCGCTGCCACCGGGTCGGACAGACCAGGTAGGGGGATGTGGGGGTTTCTGCGTTGTGGGCGGAGGGGTGGAGGGGGAGGGGGAGGGAAAGGGGGTAGGGGTAGCGGGCGGGGGGTCGGAAGGGAACGATGTTGGAGGTGAGAGACCGTGAGCGCCCCAGGGAGGGGGCGACGGGCCTGGCGAGGGGGTGTGGCGGGCGGGAGGGTGAATGGAATGGCGGGGGGGGTACAGGGCTAGGTTGTGACCTCCCCCCCCCCCACTGACTGTGTGCTCCAGGACGGTGAAGGTGATCAAGCTGATCAGTAAGGACAGCATAGAGGACGGCATGCTTCTGCTAGGACAGAAGAAACTCAAACTGGAACAGGACATGACCGCTGCTGAGAAAGGTCAGACAAGCGTACACAACGCGTGCGCACACTCTCTCATACACACACACACACACACACACACACACACACACACACAGCCATACATACACATAAGCGTGTGTGCTCAGGGTAAAAGTGTGTTTCTCTGTCCATCTCCAGGTGACGAGGGGACCATACCTGAGGACATGGTCTCCCTGCTGAAGGCATCTCTGGGTCTGTGACCCTCCTGAAGCCCTCCACCCCAACACACACACACACACACGCCTGTATATACTGCCAGACAGACACACACAAAGACAATGCCTCACCCTGTAAGGTCCTAGGACTACCAAACAGCCGGTAAGGTCCTGGGACTACTAAACAGCCGGTAAGGTCCTAGGACTACCAAACAGCCGGTAAGGTCCTAGGACTATCAAACAGCCGGTAAGGTCATAGGACTACCAAACAGCCGATAAGGTCCAAGGACTACCAAACAGCCGGTAAGGTCCTAGGACTATCAAACAGCCAATAAGGTCATAGGACTACCAAACAGCCAATAAGGTCCTAGGACTACCAAACAGCCGGTAAGGTCCTAGGACTACCAAACAGCCAATAAGGTCCTAGGACTACCAAACAGCCGGTAAGGTCCTGGGACTACCAAACAGCCGGTAAGGTCCTGGGACTACCAAACAGCCGGTAAGGTCCTAGGACTACCAAACAGCCGGTAAGGTCCTAGGACTACCAAACAGCCGATAAGGTCCTGGGACTACCAAACAGCCTGGAGGCCTCCTGGACATCATGTAAGGACCGCTGCCTGCTCCCCATGGGAGCTTGGACACTGCTGTCATTCCAGTTGTCTTTAGATTACATCACTGTCATCAAGAACAGTACTGGTCCCATTAGGTTACAACCTACAGCAGTATTGATGCCTTAACACACACACCACATAGTTCTGCTGTACTGCAAACTTAAAATTCTGTTTACAAACACTGTCAAGTACACTACTTGGGCCACCAAGTTGAGGAGTGCTTTGTTTTATTAGTTTTACATTCAACAATGAAGCCAGTGGTCCCATTGTAAAAACCATCAAATGTTTCATCAATGTATTTACCCAGGTCTGGGGGTGACTATTAGCATTCCAAGCTGTTCAGATTTTTGCAGTTTTAGCTAACTGACCTGACTGGAGAATTCCAAACACTGGTTATGAATTTAATTGATTAAAAGTGGGCTCAGTGGTCAGTTAGGTTTGGGAAGTATTAGCGTTTTAAATTGTATGCATTTGTTCTTGGATTACCAGAGATTAATCCACCGTTTGAGGGATCCTCAAAAGTAGAAAGACGGAGTCCAACTCCTCTAAGCTGCTTAAACTCTCCTTCTGTACTGCATGATGACTGCTTTATACTTTGTTGACAATTAGAATGTGACAAATGTAAACAGGTACATTGTGTTTGAACATGTCAGAGTAGATATGAACCAACCAGCTGATGTATTGATCATCTGATCAGCTCCATTGGAAGTCTGATGGATGCCTTTGGGAAACTCCGCCGTTGGCCGCAGGCTCTCAGGCGATGACGGTGTGATGTACAGACCCATGGTGATTACTTGAAACCTGGTCCCAAATCAACCCGTGAGCCCTGGCCACCAACTGACTACCTCTTGATACTCTGCCGAAGATCTGAGTAGACTGGATAGGTGCAAGCAAGATGGTTGCAATTCCAACTAGCCAGTCAGCTAATGATAATACACTTACTTTGTTTAGCACTTTCCAGGTTACTCACAAGAATGTTAATAGCCAAATATGAGCTACAGCTGTACGATCACAAAGTTACCCTCCGATCCCAGTCCTCGAAATCTCCTCAGAAGCGTAGGATGGGGTCGGGTTTGGAGGTTGGATTGGGACCTGGTCTGAGATGAGATGCGCTGCCTCGTGGCCACAGGCGAACATCCTGGTGTGAACGCAAGACTACAGAGCAGTTCTGTTGGTGTACCGTGACTGTTACGTGTTGTACTGTAAAACCTTGTCGTTTCCAAACTGTAACGTCGCTGTTTGTATTCTTTTGTATGTCCCTGTTGTTATATCGACTGGGTAAAAAAAAGGAATAAAGTTTTTCAATATTTATTCAGTGTCCTGTTTGTGCTTCCCTGCATCCATTAGTTGCGTTACCTTATTGGTTACTGTAACACGGGAGGAAAATGATGAGACATGGAGGACGAAGTGTTACCTAGCTGCAAGAACTAGGTTGGACACTTTCCTCAAAGAGCATTACCTAGCTGTAAGAACTAAGTTTGACTGTTTTGCACACATGGCATTGTTGGCATGGCTATGAGAGCAGTCACCCTGTTGGTTATCGACGTACCTGATAAGGACAAAGTCAGTGTTTTTCGATTTATGATTTATGTCTGTACATCACATAATCCAGACAGGTCTTATTTAAATCACTGTCTTGTAGGTTATAACAGTATAGTTTTGACCAACTATGTTGGTGAGCAGAATCTCTGAGCCACACATGTTGAACGAGCATAGGGCGGGGGACGTTGGGACGCTCTGTTACAACAACCCCCTAAAGCTCTGGGAACAAGAGGGCTAGTTCAGAGCTATCCCACCTATAGTGAAGTAAACTATACCTATAGTAAACTAGGGTTGCAAAATTCCAGGAATATTCAAAGTTGGAAACTTCCCATGGGAATTAATGGGAATAAACAGGACATTTTGGGGCTATTTATATATATACCAACTGTATTTTACATGTTGTATACAGACATAGGTATAAACATTTTGTTTTGTCATAGGAGACATGTAGGCAAACATTTCTAATTAAAAAATTAAAAAAAAATATTTTTTACTTTTTGAATAGAACTTGAATACAGCCTAGTGTGCAGGATGCTAAGAATTAGCTGTACATGGGATGGAAGAATGCACAGTGCAGAGTTCAAATTCAAATTAATTTGCATTAAATCAGGTTGATTTAACCTGCTGTGAAGACCATGTGTCTCTAGCCCACTCAGGGTCGGAGTTGTGGGGTGCTTGGCGAGACTCCGCCCCCTTGGGTCAGAGCCGGTCGTGAACAGTGTAGGCCGCGCCGGGCTACCCACCTGCCTTCACCAGTGAAGACCGTGTGTCTCTAGCCACCTCAGAGGCTGTGTTGTGAGGTCCGTGGCGTGGTAGCGGTGTGGTGGCCAGACTCTGCCCCCATGGGTCAGAGCCGATAGTGAACAGTGTAGGTCGCGGCAAGCTACCCACCTGCCTTCAACAGTGAAGACCGTGTGTCTCTAGCTGCCTCAGAGGCTGAGTTGTGGGGTGCGTGGCGTGGTGGTGAGACTCCGCCCCCTTGGGTCAGAGCTGGTCGTGAACAGTGTAGGCCGCGCCGGGCTACCCACCTGCCTTCACCAGTGAAGACCGTGTGTCTCTAGCCGCCTCAGAGGCTGTGTTGTGAGGTCCGTGGCGTGGTAGCGGTGTGGTGGCCAGACTCTGCCCCCATGGGTCAGAGCCGGTCGTGAACAGTGTAGGCCGCGCCGGGCTACCCACCTGCCTTCACCAGTGAAGACCGTGTGTCTCTAGCCGCCTTAGAGGCTGTGTTGTGAGGTCCGTGGCGTGGTGACGAGACTCCGCCCCCTTGGGTCACAGCCAGTCGCGGACAGTATAGTGACCTCTGGGCAATTTCCATTCACCCACCAGTGAAGACCGTGTGTCTTTAGCTCACTCAGGGGCTGAGATGTGGGGACAGTGGCGTGGTGACGGGACTCCGCCCGCTCAGGTCAGAGCTGGTCGAGGACAATGTGCTGCTCCCCGGGCCACCCACATGCAACTAACCCTCAAAACTGTGTCTTTAGCCAACTCAGGGTCATAGATATGGGGATGGTGGTGTGTATAGTGGCGTGGTGGCGAGGTTGTTGGGGGCAGGTCAGTGATTGCCAGGCCATCCGCATGCACGCCTCATTGGAGACCATGTGTCTATAGCCCACTACGGGGCCGAGCAGTAGCTGTGGAGGTGTTGTATGGAAGTTGAGGTGAGAAGCATTAGCAGTGAGAAGCTGTAGGTGTTTGTTATACAGTAAGTACTGCTAGTACTACACTCAAAAATAGATTAGACCACTCATCATAACTCATAGTTTTATTGAGTTCAATAGCTGAAAGAGTAGAAAGGGTATTAATATTAGTTTACAGCCTGAAAAAGAGTGTCATTCTGAATATTTATTTGAATATAAGGAAGGTAGGAAGGAAGCTAGGAAGGAAGGAAGGAAGAAAGGAAGGAAGGAATGAAGGAAGGAATATGAATGCTACCACAGTAGTCATAAAAGGGTGCCTGTACAGAGAGCATGCGTGTGTCCCCAAATTCAAATCCCAACTGACACAGTGAGCATCCTCTCATTCACTTCAATGGAAAGGCATGCCGGCTTCGGACAGCTCTCTCAAAAAGTATAAAAGTCACAGCCTAGATATTAACACTGTAGGAATCCTGAGAAAATGCTGAACATTTTAGGCTATAATATGTCCATGTAGCTTAAAAACTGTAGGCATGGCAACGAGTTGGAAAAAGGGTAAAAATGCAAAATTAGCAGCTCAAAAGGTAGTGTGGGCCCATACTTTTCAATGGAGAGCGAAGTTGCCGAACAAATCGTCATACAGCGAAAACTATAAGTCACACGGCTTAGATACTTACATTTTACAAATCAGCACAGTTGTGTGAACGTTTTAATGTATAATATGTGTATGGTCTGTTAAAACTGTAGGAGCGACAGCAGTTTACAAAACGTGTAGATGTTTTCAAAAAATAGGCTGCCACACTCTAAAAACTGAACATTCCACACATCCACTTCAATGTTAAAAAAGGTCCCAAACAAACTTAAATTACATAAAAAATATAAGGAATTTTAAAAAATCGGTTGAATGCGTTAAATGTGCTATAGATCCTGAACATTTTAAACTTTGAAGGAGGTTTCTAGCACAAAAAGTGAAGGAGGAGATAGGTTTCAAAGCTGAAGAGGATTTCAAAGTCCGCCCATAGACTTCCATTGTAAAAAAAAATATTGAAAAAGCTGAATATATTAAAAAGTGTAAAAGATCTGAAATGTATGACATAATGACCTTAAAGGGCTGAACATTTTGATAGTTGAATGGTTTTTGTAGCTCAAAGTATGAAGGAGTTGAAGGCTGAAGAAGGTTTCAAAACTCCCCCATTGACTTACATAAAAAAAATTTTTTGAAAAAGTTGAATATTTAAAAAAAAAAGTATATAAAAAGTATAAAAACTCAAAGGATTCCGATAATGTCCTTAACAAGCTGAACAATGTATAATATTGGTCATCCATAATCTGCTACAAAGTCAACAAGCAGGTACAGACAGAGGAAACAACACCCAGACTACACTCATTCAACACCTGGCTCGATACATTACTGATAGACTGATGCCCACATCCTATTTACCTTTTTGTGAGTATTCTTGGTTTTTGCACTAAAGTGTCTGTACCTGTTCATTCATCATCTCTGTCTCTATCTCTTCAATCCTCCTTTGTGTTGGTCTAATACCTCTATGGTCTACTTAGCTTGCATCACACTTTGGTGAGACTACCAGTTGCAATTCATTTTGAATTTTTAAATATTTTCTCAAATTTAAGCCCATCTAGAGCCATGGATAGCCTTTACTCCCTAAATGCATCCCCAATTAAATGAACATTACCCGTTTTAAAGACCCCCACCCCTACCAAGACTCTTGACCTCGGTATTTTTTTAGGTCCTGGTTACGGCCCTGTGTATAGAGCTATGTCAATCTGGAAAAAACTACCACCGAATTGAACCCAGATTACCAGTAAGATCATCTTTAAAAGGAAACTAAGAAGAGCAATCACTCTGAAAAAAATAATTTAGGATAAGTGTTGATGCTTTGTATTTATACTGTACTTTTCAAGCTATTCAAAGACATACTGTAGGCTATACTTGAGATTCAGAACTGCAAGAATGTAACAACTATGTACCTCTGACTCCATACTTAGGTGTGCCTGATCTTACCTGTATACATAGCAATCAAATTCCATCAGAGCAGGAAAGTTTGGTCTCAGCAGTCTTGTCATGATTGGTATTTCCTCTTCATCGTGTATCAGATAAATTGTCTCTCTGAGACTCTAACCTCACCCAGTCTCCTGTGAGCCTTACAGAGCTTCTCCACAACTTTCCCTCTGACACAGCCATGGCTCTGAGAGCAGTCACCCTGCTGATGCTCTCTCTCCTCCATACCTGCTGCCCTCGCCCCCACACCCGTCCAGACAATGGGCTCAACAAGTGCCGCTCCACCTGCAACCCGCACCCAGCGCTGGAGGTGCTGCCAGGAGGAGGCTGGGACAACCTGAGGAACCTGGACATGGGTCGGGTCATGAACCTCAGCTTCTCCCAGTGCCAGACCTCGGAGGACGGAGTCTACCTCCTCCCAGATGAGGTGTTCGTCATCCCCCGGAAGCAGACAAGCGTGGAGACCGTCTCTGAGATCATCAGCTCTTGGCTGGACCACCAAAGCTCCACATCTCGCAGCATAAATGCAGAAGTGTCTTATGAATTACTGTTGAATGCCAAGTTCTCCACTGAGAATCAACGGGTAAAGAGCCATCAGGTCAAAGATTCTGCCACCACCACTCGCGTGCAGGTGAGTTTTTCCTGAAGCCCTGGAGCCACAATTCACTTTGACAAACAGAGGCACATTCAATTAATTGCTGCACTTTTTTTAATAGCTGCTATTATTACAAAATTAAATTATGGAGAAATAGTTAGTGAAGATGTGTAGCTCCCAATGGTAGGTACTGATATACATGAAAATGCACCGGTGATACAGTTGAGTTACTAGTTAGCCTTTTATTGATGTGAAGATAACCATAGCTACACATGCATCTCAATGTGACATTATACACAAATGACTATGGTCACTGCAATTTGTGGAAGTTTGTGATAGGCGTTACGCACCCCCCCCCCCCCCGCTCCTCCCTTCGGTGCTGAGCCAAACTGTTACATGCAGGGTAGTTCCAAATAGTGCAATTTGCGGTCCATAGAATTTTCTCTATAGCTAGCTCAATAAAACATTTGTTAAAAACACAAAATTATGAAAGCACTCTTGTAGATCTTTTTCAAATAGGACATCGAGAAACTGAATTTTTAACCCTCTCCTCCCCAGGTGCGTAACTTCCTCTACACTGTGAAGGCTTATCCTGATTTTACCCTGGACTCCCGCTTCGCTGGTCAGGCAGAGGACATTGCTGAAGCCATTGAGAACAACCACACCAGAAAGGCAGCCTACCTTTCTGAGATGATGGTTCTGGACTACGGCACCCATGTGATAACCAGCGTGGACGCAGGGGCCTCCTTGGTGCAGGAGGACTACCTCCAATCCACCTTTGTAACCGACAAGAATAAACACTCGGTCACAACAACTGCAGGTCTGAACTTCTTATATTATATTAAGTTTAACATAAACGCCTCACAGAGTTCAGAGAGTGCAGAGTCCCGTGAATATAAAGAAAACATCACATACTCTACCATTGAGAACCATGGAGGTGAGCCCTTCTACCCTGGCATTACTCTACAGAAGTGGCAAGAGAGCACCAGAAAAAACCTGGTTGCCATCGACCGGTCAGGGCTTCCACTAAACTATTTTCTAAACCAAAACACCTTACCTAAACTATCAGGACCCATCATAGATAAGGTGGCACTGTCGGTGAGCCAGGCCATAGAGAGATACTACAAAATCAACACCCGCCCTGGCTGTGTCAAAGTAGACTCCAAAAACTTTAACTTCCAGGCCAACGTAGACGATGGCTCCTGTGATGGTCCAGCCTCCAACCTAACTTTCGGAGGTGTGTACCAGACGTGTACCCAACTGACTCCAGAGGCAGGCTCGATATGTCGGGCTCTGGCCCAGAAGAACCCAATTGCAGGCAACTTCGCCTGCCCCCCAAACGTCCGACCCACCCTGCTAAACTCTGAGGAGGTAGAGGAAGGCTACTTCCGGAGGGATTGCACCCGGTCCTGCGAGAGCTGTGGGTTTCTTTGGTTATCCAAATGCTGCACCAACAAGTGTGTAACCAAGCACTATGTCAGCTCTGCTCGCATCGACACCTACTGGTGCTCCGACATTGGGCAGATCCCAAAGTTCTCTGGGTATCTCTTTGGAGGGCTGTACAGTCCTTCCGATCCGAATCCTTTAACCAAAAGCAAGAGCTGCCCCCCAACCTTCATCCCACTGAAGCTTTTCTCCAAGGGCCTGATGATCTGTGTGAGTAACGATTACAAAGCTGGAGGAGAGTACTCCGTGCCCTTTGGTGGTCTGTCCAGCTGCAAGTCTACCAACCCCCTTGCAGGTGTCCGAGTTGGCTGCCCTCCCCGGTTCAGCCAGCACCTGGCTACTGTCAGTGACGGCTGTGAGATCCACTACTGTGTCCAGTCTGGTCTGTTCACTGGTGGGGAGCTAAAGCCAATCCAGCTCCCTCCTTTCACCCGTCCTCCACTGGGCACGTAATGTCTTTGCATCTTTTATATCTTTCTTAATTGACTGTATCTGGTTTTGGCTCAAAATAACATACGTGTGTATCCTATCTGTCTCCTTCCCCTTCATTAACAGTACATATTTTCAATAGGGTGATATACTGTAGTTGAGGACATATTGGAAGCAATGGAGGTGGATTAATATGGGGTATTTAGAATAAATCAATCTGGTGCACCTACTGTAATATATCAGTGAATTTTTAGTTTTCTCAAATTAATTAAATACAATACACTATGGAGCTTCCTAGGCGCACATGAAAAAAACAGGCCAGGTCCAGCCTGGCTTATGTGTGTGGCTGGCTTGTTTCTGTTCAGGACTGGTAGGACAGAAGCTAGTCATGCCACTGAAAAGTACGAGTTAGTGCTCTGTTTTTTTTGGGGGGGGGAGTTTTCACGTGTCCCTAGGAAGCTCCGTAATACACAAATCAAATTGAATGGCTTTAAAATGAATTCCTCTTCATGTGTCGGGGCCTTTCAGTCACCTTTTTATTATCAAATTTCTTTGGAATATAATTGCAATAGCAGACCATATGAAATCAAGACACACATGGCTAGATGATTATCATTTTATGATTATCAGTGCCAGTCAAAAGTTTGGACACGCTGATGACAAATCATTATATTCATATGACTAATTAATATATATTCATAATAGAAATTGTCTAACTGTAATATATGGTCCTTAATAAAGAGGTTGTCAGACGATAGAAATGTAAATCCAGGTTTATTGCTCATGCAGAGTTGTCAGCACAATCATTACAATAACAACTGAATCACTTTATCATTTCACAGCTTATAAGCGATAAGTTTCACATTCCTTATGTCAGAATTAGGAAGGGCCCAAGACGGGACCACTTTCTATTGGACACACAGTCTGCTACCATATCGGGAAGACTAGGCCTAGATGGCATAAATCAAAATATGGTGTAACACTACTCAGCCTATCCTGCCAAATATCTGTTAGTCCACGCGGTCGGTAACACCAGGAATAGCCTTTGACCTTTAGAGTCAAGACACAGACATAGATTCAGAGAAAACCCACTTCAACACCTTCTATATGTGTCCAAACTGTCCAAACTTTTGACTGGTACTGTATATTTATGTAATTTGCCGTTATTGTTTTCACAATGTACTGTACTGTACTGTGATTTATTACAATATAATATATAAAAACTGTATGGTAAGTTAAAAAATAATTAGATAATGTATTAACTTTTGGTTTTGTTTCTGTATACGCCGCATTTGTGTTTGGTTAAAAAATAAAATAACTAACGAATGTGTCTTTTTCTCCTTCATGAACATATTTCCAATAGGGTGATATATTTCAGGACATTAATATGTATAATCAATTTGGTGTGCCCCATATATTGATGTTTAATGAATAAATTGCTAGGTAACATTATATAGTACTTATTGTTTAAAAATGATTGATAAACCTTGTAGTTAACTAAACCTTGTTCATGAATCTGCATTGTCCCTCTTGAGCAAATAAAAGTTAAAGGACAATGTTCGTTTTTGACAACCTGGACCTTATTTACGGCATATTATAAGACGTTTGACTCACCGAGATAACTTTGGTGTAATTCGGAGGCCTGTAGAAGAAATAAAAAATCCACCGCGAGCCAAGTATATCCATGTAATGGTGGCGGACGAGGCACTGAGAATGCAGCTTCTAAAAAATCTATTTTCTTCTGCGAAACTGTTGTTTTCATTAATGTGTTTTTATGAATCGCTAGTTGTGCTTACATATAGTGTAATGGATTTTAACTGATCTAGTCAAAAAGGATTTACCAAGATCCGCATCAAACAGGTTAAGTCTGGTTTATTGAGAAAACATACGAGCGCAAGACTTCCGGACAACGCACATGAGTGGTTCATCCAAAGAAGTGAAACCTCCTGATCTTGCGCTGCCTTATATTCAAGCAAAACACAGGTACGGCGCTTCCAGGATGTGATTGGCTAACCCATTGTACGTCGTATGAAATGGCAGGCGTGGTCGAGAATACAGACATGGGAAAAGGCGGAAATTTCTTGGAGACAAAGGGACAAAGGATGGTTATTCTGGTGTAGACAGATTTCTAGGTGTATGGCCTCCTGGAGGCCATCCTGTAGGTTAGCACAGCTATGTGAACGGTTGGACAAAGGTTTAAGGTGTTTGGAATAGAAAGTTCTTGAGGCCAGTTGTAAATTCTATGACAAGAGCGAGGGCTTGTTGTGGTTTTCACATGCATCTGTATTATGATCTTTAGAAACGAAATATAGCTTCCCCACTTGCTCCAGCACGCATGCGCACAGCGCGCAGACTGGCTATTCTTCGTCTGTAGGCTACACTCGCGGCTCACATTCTCTACGCTACGATCGGCATGTTGGTGCCTGAAATATTTTGTACAATATGGCTGAATATTTATCAGATTTTGAGGATATAGAAGATGACTTAGAATATGATGGAAGCCGATCGTAGCGTAGAGAATGTGAGCCGCGAGTGTAGCCTACAGACGGAGAATAGCCAGTTTTTTAGAAGCTGCATTCTCAGTGCCCCGTCCGCCGCCATTACATGTACATACTTGGCTAGCGCTGGATTTTAAATTTCTTCTACAGGCCTCCGAATTACACCAAAGTTATCTCGGTGAGTCAAACGTCTTATAATATGCCGTAAATAAGGTCCAGGTTGTCAAAAACGAACATTGGACCTCATTCCTGAACGCAGTTAAGAAGAAGTTTAGAAGAAATTTCTTCTTAACTCCACTTACGAAGTTCCCGGGACAATTCTGGCATTCCTGAATGGTTTCTTATCTCGGATTTGTTCTTATCTAAGAACAGGATTTAAGAATGCGGAAATGCAGTTGTAGGTAGGCCAGATTGGAGTGCGCCCGTTCGCAAGGGCTGAATTTATGAGAAATCCAAGGTAATTGCATTCACATCAATTCTACAGACATCCTATAGTATGCTTGAATAATAATCACAATCATAAATACGAGGATATTTGTATAATTTCCAATTACGTTTCACATTCATGATTCTACAAGGCATAGTGGTGTCCTAAAATAAATAAAGGCACTACACAAACACTGCAAATGGCAGTGAATTAATAAATAAGCACTAAACTCAGTCGCTATACTCAGACTCAGCACAACAGCACCTTATATTCCATAGTCGTCAGAATGGACACATCTACATTCTGTAAATACTGTAAACGTGAATATCCATAACTAAAATATATCGTATGGTCCTACATAATATAGATATAGGGCCTATCAAGATCCATAAGTAGCCTACGCATGCATTTAACTAAACTGTAGGCTACAATTCAATCTGCTCTCAGCACATCCCATCCCTTTCATGTAGGCTATATATTTTGCATAATGTATTAAAAGTCCATATATACCGTCTTGTTTTCTTTTGTTATTTTGTATTAGTTTGTTTCACCTTGCTTAAGCTTAGTGTGCATGTTATAAGAGCCAGCAGAGAAACATATTACTGCTCATTTTACTGGTATGTTGCATGTGACGAATAAAACGTCGAATTTACACGTGACCTTGAACATCAAGCATGTCAATTGGGAACATCTCAACTTTTCCCGCGCTGTCTGGGGATTTTGTGTGCACACTACCCTGTAGTAAGGAGCTGGTGGGGCGTTTATGTATGCACATTCAGGTGTACGAGAACGCGCATTCAACTTAAGAAGGGGAGCACAGCGGAGAACACTTTGGCGGTTTAGGAACACATTTCCACCCATTCATGAATCCGGCGGGGATCTTTCTTACGGTTAGTCTTACAAAGTTCGTAATAAGACATTTAAGAAGACACTTAAGAAAATGTTTAGGAATGCGGACCATTGTCCTTTAACTATCTGTATAATCTGTTATAACACCATCACCCTGGCTCAGCTGGAGGACAAGCTCTCCCAGAAAACTACCAGTGAATGTAAAACCAGGCCAGGTCCAGCCTGGCTTATGTGCGTGGCTGGCTTGTTTCTGTTCAGGACTGGTAGGACGGAAGCTAGTCATGCCACTGAAGTAACTGTGTGAATTGAAATGACATGAAATTATGTCTGATAAATTAAGATAGGTCTTGTCTCCTGGACACATCAGTCCCAATGCTAATCCTGCACAATAAGAGCGAGATAGCCAGTTAGCTCAAGCTCACAACAACTAGCAGCAGCTTCCATAACATTAATGTTAACGGTCAGTGGCGGACCTCCGGCGGAATATAACACAAGGCTAGCGACCCTACAGTACAGCAGGTCCCCGATGGATGCTCCACCACCATTCCACCAGTAGTTAATTGTCTATATCCTAGGCCCATTGGCCGTGGGGTCCATGGCGTGGTGGCGAGACTCCGCCCCCTCGTGTCAGAGCGCTTCGGGTGTAGGGCAGTTACTTATACAATATCCATACATCCACTGGTGAAAGCCGTGTGTCTATAGCCCGCTCAGGGGCTGAGTTGTGGGATCCTTGGCGTGGATAGTGGCGTGATGGCGAGACTCCGCCCCCTCAGTTCAGAGCTGGTCGTGGACAGTGTAACTCTCTCCGGGCCACCCACCTGCCCCCACCATGACCAAGGGAGAGAGTTTGAGAATTAACTTTTCAAAACCCTGCAACAGCTGAGTGGTGTGGGTCACTCAAGGACCACTCCTTACCATCCCCACGGAAGTCCGGCAGAGAGATTCAACCGTACTTTGCTTGAAATGCTCAGAACCCTGGAGGAAAAAGAAAAGGAAATATGGAGAGAACACCTACCACAAGTCATTCACGCCTATAACTGTACCAGGCATGAGTTGACTGGATTTGCACCCTTTTATTTAATGTACGGCCGTCACCCATGTCTGCCTGTGGACATGATATTTGGCCTGGCTACCCAAGACGAAGCCATTTCTCCCAGAGGCTATGCAGAGAAGTGGGCCCTTAAAATGAAGGAAGCTTCCAGACTCGCCTCTGAAAATAGTCAACAGTCAAGTTCTCGGGGAAAGAGATACTACGACCGCCACATGAAGGGTGTTGTCCTTGAACCAGGGGGCCTTGTCTTGGTGTGTAACCTGAGTGAGAGAGGGGGCCCAGGCAAGCAAAGAGCATTCTGGGAAAGCACGGTTCATGTTATAAAGGAGAGGATTGCTGATGGTTTACAAAGTGACCCCGGAAATAAATTGAAACAGGGTACGAACACTACAGCGCAACCTGCTTCACTTGGTCAATGACTTACCAGTGGACTTACCAGTACAGCACCTACCTGCTCCACCAAGAGAACCACAACTTCGACAGAGAGCAAGGAACGGTCAGTCAAATACAAAGACACAGAGTGAATGTAACCCAAGCAGTGACTCTTCTGATGACGATGAACCACAATACTGGCTGAGTAAGGAGAGGACTTGAGAGTACACTGTAGTGATCCTGACCACCAGTCAGGAACGAGGTGGACTGTCAAGTGCACCCAGGGCTGGCACATTAGGAGAGTCAGACATGAGAGACGAGAGGACTACGGTGGCAGATCCGGCCCAAGCACCTGGGACAGGCCGGAAAGATAGTAATACATATTATAAGCGGATCCCTCTAAAAAAACGGATGGATGAATAAAGAATGGTTCACACACACATGGAACTGACAAGACAACTGTCAGACCTACTTCTTTCCATCAACAGAGGAATGGAGGAAGTCAGAATTCTTTGTCTTTCCTCCGGAGAGGGAGGTTGAAGAGGAATGTGTGTGTGTGAGTAGACACTGAGGAGTTGAGCTGTGAGCACGAACAGAGGTCTAAAACAAGTGGCACTGCTCTGACAGAGAGAGCACATTGGAGCACACACACTTTTGGGAGAGAGAATTGGGAGAAGCATTTTAAGAGAGGCTGTGACTGATTGACTCATGTGATGGTAGTTTAAGCAATAACATATTAGATTCATGAGCCACGGATAACAATAAAACCTGGTGGTGAGGTTCTATAAGCCGTGGTAGGGACTTCACATAAAAAGCCATCACCTTGAGGTCAATAGGTCAGTAGCCTACTCTTCAATATACACAAGTACAGCCTGTACGTGAGCATCAGATAAACTCAAATCAGGTGACAGATCTGAGATCTGAACAAACCGGACCACTCATACCCGAAAGAGAAACCAGAAAACTGCCCTCATTGCGCTGAGGGAACCTGACTGACGAGCACTGTCGCTTGTCTGATAATTTATTTTCACCTGTTTACAGGAATTCTCATCTGCTTATGGGTGCTCAGCCTGAGACCTCTATTTACCACTTTACCATAATTTACCACTGCCAAGCCCAAACATATTTGTTCAATTTCTGTCCCATTCAGCATGAATGCAAGATAAACACCAGCCCAATAACAGACTAAATCGAGTAACCTGTTTGACAGGTAAATCTGAGCAAGAGTGAGAGAGAGAGAGAGAGAGAGAGATACATAGTTCTGACAGATTCAGTAAACAACATTCCGAGAGTCGCTATCGATAAAAGTGTCAGCTAAATGACTGTAATGTAAATGAGAGGATCGTACCCAGACAGACGCACGCGCGCGCGCGCACACACGCCCACACACAAACACGTGCATACACGCACACAAACATGTGCACACACCTCCATGATGATATGGTCATATGGGGACAGAACGAGTCCTGGGCCTACAGTAGTTAGAGACAGATTTTACTGGCCATACATGAGGTTAGATGTTGAGGCTCATGTGACAAGAAAGTGTCCCTGCATCAAGCAGAAAAACACAGTCTCACAAATCTGGGCGCCCATGGGGAGTTCTACCACCAACTCACCCCTGGAGCTTGTGTCGATTGACTACATGCACTTGGAATCAAGCAAGGGAGGCTTTGAATACATTCTGGTTGTTGTAGACTAGTAGTCAAGCGTATGCTACCAGAAACAAGCCAGGAAAGACAGCTGCGGAGAAACTGTTTGATGATTTAATTCCACGGTTCGGCTACCCATGGAAACTACATCATGACCAAGGGAGAGAGTTTGAGAATGAACTTTTCAAAATCCTGCAACAGCTGAGTTGTGTTGGTCACTCAAAGACCACTCCTTACCATCCCCACGGAAGTCCGACAGAGAGATTCAACCTGCTCAGCCTGAGACCTGTATGTATGTATGGCACTTTACCATAATTTACCACTGCCAAGCCCTTTTATCATGAACATATTTGTTCAATTTCCGTCTTCATTCAGCATGAATTCAAGATAAACACTAGCCCAATAACAGACTAAATCAAGTAACCTGTTTGACAGGTAAATCTGAGCGAGAGTAAGAGAGAGAGAGAGAGATACATAGTTCTGACAGATTCAGTAAACAACATTCCGAGAGTCGCTTTGAATAAAAGTGTCAGCCAAATGACTGTAATGTAAATGAGAGGATCGTACCCAGACAATTAGACGCACACACACACGCGCGCGCACACACGCACACACACAAACATGTGCACACACAAACACTAGCACACACGCACACAAACGTGCACACACGCACACAAACTCGTGCACACACCTCCATGATGATATGGGTCATATGGGGACAGAGTCCTGGGCCTACAGTAGTTAGAGACAGATGTTGAGGCCATAGGCGATTTTACCCTCTGAGAGTAGGGGGGGCAACATTTTTGACGTGAGAAAGAAAACAAAACAGTTCTGCCGTCTCGTCCCATCTATTTACAAAGAATACCAGTTGTGAACAGTATGCTAATAAGAAATCCGTATGACAATTCAATATGTACAACGCATCAAACTTCATCTAGACACCACGAGCATGTCAATATGACTTTATGACCGAGCACTAGGCCATACCCAACATCACAACATCAAACTGCAACTGCCTGCTGGTGCTAGCTTCCTCGCCGATGGTGATGTTGCTAGTGCTAGTGCTAGCTCCGATAGCCTCTGGAGCACTTCTGCATTTGATTGCACCTGCTGCACTGTCATTTCGAGTGGTAGCTTCTTCATTAGCATTGCCAGATTTTATTTTATTTTATGAAGAAGTGGTAAATTGTTTTTATAGCTCTTTTTGCCATTATGAGCAGGTTGGCTAGTTGTAGCTTGTTGAGCACTGAGCAGTACAGTCAGATCTCATTTTTTTTCGACGGAGTTCTGCCATTAGTGGATTATGAATATATATATATTTGGTAGACTGTTCCGCAAATGTTGATGTTTGCGGAGGTTCAGAGTTCAATTTCAGCGCACAAGCTTGGATCCTTGGTTACAGAGAGAAACTTGTCCGGTCCCTACTTAAAAAGGGCAGGAAATTGAGGTGTGTCCTGTTTGCATAGACAGCACCAATTGCTCACTTACACAGAGTGAGGGGTCTGTGGACTGCTTTGACCCCCACTCACTTGGGATCATAACAAGGGGAGCCAAGATTCTCTTAAGAGTCTGAAATCACCAAATATCCCTGTTATGATCAACATGATATTACATTTCCCCAACATGCATAATCAACTGATTCATTATTTTAGCTTCAGATTGATACCAAACATCACTAGGTTGACTTAGCAATAGAATAAGTTATTTACCAACACAGTAACACTTGGTTACAAATACAATGCATCAATGCCCATACTTTATTCCTAGGGCTTATTCTCATGGTGGTTGCATCACATAGTTGGGAGAAAGTAATTTAACTTTATTAATGACAAAAAGAGAAAGAATGTCAATCCTCACTGCGAGTCTGCTGTGAGCCACAGGAATGTTAGTACATGACATGTTTTATTGCTCAGGGGAATGGAGAAGGACCATTGTGAGAAGAGGAAGAGTTAAAGGAGTAGTAAAGGGAAAATGCATGTTTAGCCCTATTTTAAGGTTATGCTTCCTGAATCCCCTCTGCGGATTGATCTACACATCTACAACGGTCGCGTCAATACAAGTCAATGGATTTCATAAAATGATCAATAAAACCCTACAGGATTCATACTTTGCGGCGAATTTGATGTCAGAACACCAACAGACACCAATTACACCCTCGGTGAGCTTCTTGTCTTTGAAATCGAGAGTTTAACATGTTTTTGAATGATTTTTCAAGATGCCCATCCACATCCATTGTATGACCAAAACGGTGGTAGAGCAATTATCACACTTTCTCAAAAGTGCTAGTTTTGTCAACGTTTTGTTCTGAACCATTGTATATGATCATAAGTAACCTTAAAACAGGGCTAAACATGCATTTTCCCTTTACTACTCCTTTAATGGTTCCCCAAAATGCCATTTCAAGGGACCAGAGCAGGATGTCCCTGGCTTGAGGCTGGAGGCCTGCAGATCTTTATCCGGTGTAGTTTGGGATCACCAACATTCCTGTTTCAGTCCTACAGTATGGTCTGTATAATATTGGTCATCCATAATCTGCTACAAAGTCAACAAGCAGGTACAGACAGAGGAAACAACACCCAG
Source organism: Borostomias antarcticus (assembly GCF_949987555.1). Classification (NCBI taxonomy): domain Eukaryota; kingdom Metazoa; phylum Chordata; class Actinopteri; order Stomiiformes; family Stomiidae; genus Borostomias; species Borostomias antarcticus. Next base: position 5,516,581 of record NC_140239.1, on the reverse strand, counting down.
ACTACACTCATTCAACACCTGGCTCGATACATTACTGATAGACTGATGCCCACATCCTATTTACCTTTTTGTGAGTATTCTTTTGGTTTTTGCACTAAAGTGTCTGTACCTGTTCATTCATTATCTCTGTCTCTATCTCTTCAATCCTCCTTTGTGTTGGTCTAATACCTCTATGGTCTACTTACTACTACTCACACTTTAGTGAGAATACCAGTTTCAATTCATTTTGCATTTTTAAATATTTTCTTTACTCTCTAAATGCATCCTAAATTAAATGAACATTACCCGTTTTAAAGACCCCCACCCCTACCAAGACTCTTGACCTCAGTATTTTTTTAGGTCCTGGTTACGGCCCTGTGTATAGAGCTATGTCAATCTGGAAAAAACTACCACTGAATTTAACCCAGATTACCAGTAAGATCATCTTTAAAAGGAAACTAAGAAGAGCAATCACTCAGAAAAAAAATTATTTAGTAGAAGTGTTGATGCTTTGTATTTATTTATTCAAGGTATTCAAAGACATACTGTAGGCTACACTTGAGATTCAGAACTGCAAGAATGTAACAGAACTATGTACCTCTGATTCCATACTTAGGTGTGCCTGATCTTACCTGTATACATAGCAATCAAATTCCATCAGAGCAGGAAAGTTTGGTCTCAGCAGTCTTGTCATGATTGGTATTTCCTCTTCATCGTGTATCAGATAAATTGGCTCTCTGAGACTCTAACCTCACACAGTCTCCTGTGAGCCTTACAGAGCTTCTCCACAACTTGCCCTCTGACACAGCCATGGCTCTGAGAGCAGTCACCCTGCTGATGCTCTCTCTCCTCCATACCTGCTGCCCTCGCCCCCACACCCGTCCAGACAATGGGCTCAACATGTGCCGCTCCACCTCCAGCCCGCTCCCAGCCCTGGAGGTGCTGCCAGGAGGAGGCTGGGACAACCTGAGGAACCTGGACATGGGTCGGGTCATGAACATCAGCTTTTCCCAGTGCCAGACCTCGGAGGACGGAGTCTACCTCCTCCCAGATGAGGTGTTCGTCATCCCCCAGAAGCAGACAAGCGTGGAGACCGTCTCTGAGATCATCAGCTCTTGGCTGGACCACCAAAGCTCCACATCTCGCAGCATAAATGCAGAAGTGTCTTATGAATTACTGTTGAATGCCAAGTTCTCCACTGAGAATCAACGGGTAAAGAGCCATCAGGTCAAAGATTCTGCCACCACCACTCGCGTGCAGGTGAGTTTTTCCTGAAGCCCTGGAGCCACACTTCACATTGACAAACAGAGGCACATTCAATTAATTGCTGCACTTTTTTTAATAGCTGCTATTATTACAAAATTAAATTATGGAGAAATAGGTAGTGAGGATGTGTAGCTTCCAATGGTAGGTACTGATATAGATGAAAATGCACCGGTGATACAGTTGAGTTACTAATTAGCCTTTTATTGATGTGAAGATAACCATAGCTACACATGCATCTCAATGTGACATTATACACAAATGACTATGGTCACAGCAATTTGTGGAAGTTTGTGATAGGCGTTACGCACCCCCCCCCCCGCTCCCCCCTTCGGTGCTGAGCCAAACTGTTACATGCAGGGTAGTTCCAAATAGTGCAATTTGCGGTCCATAGAATTTTCTCTATAGCTAGCTCAATGAAACATTTGTTAAAAACACAAAATTATGAAAGCACTCTTGTAGATCTTTTTCAAATAGGACATCAAGAAACTGACTTTTTAACCCTCTCCTCCCCAGGTGCGTAACTTCCTCTACACTGTGAAGGCTTATCCTGATTTTACCCTGGACTCCCGCTTCGCTGGTCAGGCAGAGGACATTGCTGAAGCCATTGAGAACAACCACACCAGAAAGGCAGCCTACCTTTCTGAGATGATGGTTCTGGACTACGGCACCCATGTGATAACCAGCGTGGACGCAGGGGCCTCCTTGGTGCAGGAGGACTACCTCCAATCCACCTTTGTAACCGACAAGAATAAACACTCGGTCACAACAACTGCAGGTCTGAACTTCTTATATTATATTAAGTTTAACATAGACGCCTCACAGAGTTCAGAGAGTGCAGAGTCCCGTGAATATAAAAAAAACATCACATACTCTACCATTGAGAACCATGGAGGTGAGCCCTTCTACCCTGGCATTACTCTACAGAAGTGGCAAGAGAGCACCAGAAACAACCTGGTTGCCATCGACCGGTCAGGGCTTCCACTAAACTATTTTCTAAACCAAAACACCTTACCTAAACTATCAGGACCCATCATAGATAAGGTGGCACTGTCGGTGAGCCAGGCCATAGAGAGATACTACAAAATCAACACCCGCCCTGGCTGTGTCAAAGTAGACTCCAAAAACTTTAACTTCCAGGCTAACGTAGACGATGGCTCCTGTGATGGTCCAGCCTCCAACCTAACTTTCGGAGGTGTGTACCAGACGTGTACCCAACTGACTCCAGAGGCAGGCTCGATATGTGAGGCTCTGGCCCAGAAGAACCCAATTGCAGGCAACTTCGCCTGCCCCCCAAACGTCCGACCCACCCTGCTAAACTCTGAGGAGGTAGAGAAAGGCTACTTCCGGAGGGATTGCACCCGGTCCTGCGAGAGCTGTGGGTTTCTTTGGTTATCCAAATGCTGCACCAACAAGTGTGTAACCAAGCACTATGTCAGCTCTGCTCGCATCGACACCTACTGGTGCTCCGACATTGGGCAGATCCCAAAGTTCTTTGGGTATCTCTTTGGAGGGCTGTACAGTCCTTCCGACCCGAATCCTTTAACCAAAAGCAAGAGCTGCCCCCCAACCTTCATCCCACTGAAGCTTTTCTCCAAGGGCCTGATGATCTGTGTGAGTAACGATTACAAAGCTGGAGGAGAGTACTCCGTGCCCTTTGGTGGTCTGTTCAGCTGCAAGTCTACCAACCCCCTTGCAGGTGTCCGAGTTGGCTGCCCTCCCCAGTTCAGCCAGCACCTGGCTACTGTCAGTGACGGCTGTGAGATCCACTACTGTGTCCAGTCTGGTCTGTTCACTGGTGGGGAGCTAAAGCCAATCCAGCTCCCTCCTTTCACCCGTCCTCCACTGGGCACATAATGTCTTTGCATCTTTTATATCTTTCTTAATTGACTGTATCTGGTTTTGGCTCAAAATAACATACGTGTGTATCCTATCTGTCTCCTTCCCCTTCATTAACAGTACATATTTTCAATAGGGTGATATACTGTAGTTGAGGACATATTGGAAGCAATGGAGGTGGATTAATATGGGGTATTTAGAATAAATCAATCTGGTGCACCTACTGTAATATATCAGTGAAGTTAAATAAAGTATGACTAAATTAAGAATACAGTATATAGTAACTAGGTAACTATTCATGATCTCTATATATTCATGTTCATAAGGGATTAACTAATCATTTTTAATTTTCTCAAATTAATTAAATACAATACACTACGGAGCTTCCTAGGCGCACATGAAAAAACCAGGCCAGGTCCAGCCTGGCTTATGTGTGTGGCTGGCTTGTTTCTGTTCAGGACTGGTAGGACAGAAGCTAGTCATGCCACTGAAAAGTACGAGTTAGTGTGCTAACCCTTTTTTTGGGGGGGGGGGGGGGGGGTTCCACGTGTGCCTAGGAAGCTCCGTAATACACAAATCAAATTGAATGGCTTTAAAATTAATTCCTCTTCATGTTTCGGGGCCTTTCAGTCACCTTTTTATTAGCAAATTTATTTGGAATATAATTGCAATAGCAGACCATATGAAATCAAGACACACATGGCTAGATGATTATCAGTTTATACAGTACCAGTCAAGTTTGGACACACCTTCTAGATGTGTCCAAACTTTTGACTGGTACTGTATATTTATGTAATTTGCCATTATTGTTTTCACAATGTACTGTACTGTGATTTATTACAATATAATATATAAGAACTGTATGATAAGTTTGAAAAATAATTAGGTAATGTATTAACTTTTGATTTTGTTTCTGTATACGCCGCATTTGTGTTTGGTTAAAAAAATAAAATATCTAACCAATCTGTCTTTTTCTCCTTCATGAACATTTTTCCAATAGGGTGATATATTTGAGGACATTCATATGGGGTAACCAGGATAATCAATTTGGTGTGCCCCATATATTGATGTTTAATGAATAAATTGCTAGGAAACATTATATAGTACTTATTGTTTAAAAATGATTGGTAAACCGTGTAGTTAACTAAACCTTGTTCATGAATCTACATTGTCCCTCTTGAGCAAATAAAAATACAAGTTAAAGTTAACTATCTGTATAATCTGTTATAATACCATCACCCTGGCTCAGCTGGAGGACAAGCTCTCCCAGAAAACTACCAGTGAATGTAAAAAAAAAAACAGGCCAGGTTAAGCCTGGCTTGTGTGTGTTGGCTGGCTTGTTTCTGTGCGGGACTGGTAGGACGGTAATGTCTGATAAATAAAGATGGGTCTTGTCACCTGGACACATCAGTTCCAATGCTTCCAATGCTAATCCAGCACAATGAGAGCGGGATAGCCAGTAAGCTCATGGGCTCACAACAACTAGCAGCAGCTTCCATAACATTAATGGTAGCGGTCAGTGGCTAAAGCAGTTACACTGATGATTCCTGTCATGTTAGCTTCAAGATAAAGGTCATGACTAGCTGTTTTGCACTTCCCTTTAGGTGGTGAATAAGTAGACCCAGGATACAATGGGTTATTTGGACATCTACTAGGATCTTGATATTATATTGATATGAAGATATGAAAGTAAAGTATTTGCCCTTAGAAGTAAATTGTAATTAAAATGGTTCTTAGCTAAGTAACCTAAGTGTAGGCAGACTTGAAAGGTCAATTGTAATAATATCATGAATGAACAAGTGTAAACATAGTTCTCAACAGAATAGGTAATATTCAAGTCTTGATTGAAACTTTTCCTAAATGCTTTATTAAACATACAGACATGCACATTAAAAGTAGCCATAAGTTGTTATTTTGCATGTGCTCTCAGGACATGTTGTGGTTGTGACCATCTTTGTAAAGAAGAGAGGCATTTAATGCACATGTATACAGTAGTACAGAGTCAGTTGTCTATTGTATAGACAAGGTGTTCAATTGCTCAAGTGTTGTCAGGTGTTGGTTCAAGTGTTCGAGTGTACGGGGGCGGCTGTAGCTCAGTTGGTAGAGCGGGTCGTTCGATGATCGAAGGGTCAGTGGTTTGAATCCCAGCTCCGACTGTCCACATGTCGAAGTGTCCTTGAGCAAGACACCTAACCCCCAATGAGCAGGTTAGCACCTTGCATGGCAGCTACCGCCATTGGTGTGTGTGAATGTGTGTGTGAATGGGTGAATGAGAGGCCATTGTAAAGTGCTTTGAGTGCCGCTAAGGTGGAAAAGCGCTATATAAGTGCAGTCCATTTACCATTTACCATTTACAGTGGTGCATAGTCAGTTGTCTATTGTATAGACAAGGTGCAAGGTGTCACGTTGTTCACTTGTTGGTCCAGGGGGTGGCATGTGTGCCATTGTTATAATTAGAGTGAGGGCCTATGTATAGTACAACCAGAGTACTATAAACAACTGACTCTGCACCACTGTACACTCGAACCAACACCTGACAACACTTGAGCAATTGAACACCTTGTCTATACAATAGAGAACTTATTCTGCACTACTGTATACTACTTTACAGTATACTTGACATGTTATGTAATTGCACTGCCTGTATCATGGACACAGTCACAGCCATCCATGATCAGATACTGCTGTCTGGCCATGTCCTGTCCGGGTAGGGCTTGCACCTGAAGACCATCTTTGGGGGGGCTGGACATCAGCGTTGCACAGCAGCCGACCCCTGACTGGTGTTGCATCACGGTCTTCTCTGACATCAACCACACCAAGCATCCCAGCATCAAAGCTGCAACAGAACAGAAGGGAGATTAAAATAGTGCATTAAAATATTGGCCAAAAATAACATTTATATAAAGCCTTTTTTGTCGCGTAGACATACAGTACATTTAATCTGCATAATAACATGATATGGTGGTGAATAAAAACAGTGGTCAGAGCAGATTCCTGGTGCCACAGCACAGGTGGTGTTGTAGTCCTATGTGTCCGATGAGTGGGGATGTTACATTACTCTGGTAATGAGTAACTCAATATGTTGTAGTTATTATTTGCATTTTTGCACTTGTATTGTATTTTTTTTTTTTTTTAATACTACAATTGCTCGAAGCACTTTAAGCTGATGCCAGTCTCCACTTAGACTCCTTGTACATAAGGGACAGCGATGGAAATAAATCTTGGACTTTTCGCTTTTATCCCTGACATTGCAGACATACTGTATGTTTTTATATATACTGATTGTGATTGCTTTTGTCAAATAAATCAAATCAAAAAAATCCTATCCCCAACTGAAAATATTGATCTAGTGATTAGTCTACCCATTGCTAAATCAAACTACTAAGCTATCCCATAGGAATGAGCCTATAACCATACCAGCTGGGCAAGCTGACTTTGCTAGCTACCTAACCTAGCCCTAATGATATTGTCCTGCTCGATTGCTGTGCAACATATCAACTGACCAGTTGTTAAATGTATTTCACAACATTGGCTATTCTACTCACAAGACAGTCCCAGTCAGCTGACGTTGCTTGCTGTGTGAATAGTTTAGCTACGTACATTGTGAGGCAAGTGTTGGTGACAAGGACTAGCTAGCTTGTAGTAGCTAACCTTAGCTAAAGCACTTTGAGAGAACGTGCAGTATCTCCGACTCCTCGGGCCTTGAGTTAGGTAACTAGCTAGCGTGTTAGCTAGCACTAGATAACATTAGCTAGCTATCACTGGGCTTCATTTCCTGAACTTAGCTTTAGCTTAGCGTGCAGTCAGGTTATGGGTTACTGTTTACTTCAGATATTACTCTACATTTCAACTAGCCCTTCTCAGTCCCGTTTGTGACTGGACCAGCAAAGGACTGTTGTCTGGCATGAGCGAGCGGAATGCGACAACGGGACTGAGAAGGGCTACATTTCAACCAGACATTCCAGTGAAACCAGGTAGTCAAAATAACTTACCTGATATAAAATGGGCACCGCGAACGCGGACATTTTTGATGATGTCCTCAGTCCAGTCCGTATGCTTAATAATGGCGATTTCGTCTGTCTTCCTCTGCTATTGTTTCAAGAATGCACGCGCATACTTGTGCTGACTAGGCTGTAAAAGGGTCTATAATTAACAAATATGATCCACGCTCGTTACATAACTTCTATAACATCCAGTGACAAAATATGTCTTGCTACGTCCACACCAAGGATTGAACTCACAACCTTCACGGTGATAGGCAGCGCACTATCCACTCGGCCATGACCTGGGACATCTGTGGAGTCTTTTTCTTTTGATGTTCTGGGACCACTGCCTCTTGTGGTAGCAACACAGAACTGCAGGTCAACAACGCCAACAGGAAAAGAAGAAGGGAGCGACAAAAAGGATCCCCTCTTCTTGGTGTGTCGGCTTACAGCCAACACACAAAAAAAGAAAAGAAAGAATAAACAACAAGGGTTAAAGGGGTAGTGTGCTATTTTGGACATTAAGCCCTATTTGAGGTCTGTCTACCATTAACCATTCAGGATAATGGTAGACAGACTTCAAATAGAGCTAAATGTCCAAAATAGCACACTACCCCTTTAAGTAATCAACTGCTTGAACATTTCCTGTTGTCCAGCTGTATACATATTACAACACCATGCATACATACTGTAGGATGAGGAACCCAATGATCCAGTTTGGTAACAGAACACACTAACACTGAGGAGTAAGAGTACTGCACACCGAGACCGGGGGGGAGGGAAGGGGGGGGGGCAAGCCGCAGAGGGGAGAGGGGGAGTGTTTGGTTGTTTATTTGATTGCTATTTTTGCCTGGCGCTCCGTTTTACTGAGCGCTTAGTCACTATCTGTTGAATGTGTTTTTCTTTCATTTATTCATTTTCATTTAACAACCAATTGTTGTTTTTGTCTATGACATTCTTGCAATACAAACATGATAACAAAAAAAGAATACACTCACACATCATGTCCTGCTTCTGTTTATTGTATTAGACGAGAACCCCTTTCTTTCTTTCTTTCTTTCTTTCTTTCTCAGTCAGCTAGGAACACTGAAATGTTACTGCCACATTATTGCATATATAACACAAACAGATCAAATGTCACAAGCTGGAAAAACATGCCTGTTTTGGGTGTCCAGCTCATTTCTAAACAAAACTGGAAATGTCCCCCACATGAAATTGTCTAGAATAAACATATTAAGACAGACTACAACAAACATGGCTAATGTGGCCTAATCTGAGTTTACATAGTGACTATAAAAGTGAATTTAGGAGTCTTACACACTGCTGTGTAGGAGAGACAAAAGAGTAGTTTATCCATGGATGAATGGACAGGGATGAATGAATGAATGGATAGATGGGATGAAGGTTCCAAACGTAACACACCTGAGGTCACTTCCTGTGTTATCTGGGTGGCCAATGGGCCAAACAGAGGAAGGGTCTAATTTCCCTCCATCCAGTAGAGGGCGTGGAAGACCCACCTCTGACGGACTGAGTAGAGCATGTTGGGAGTGTGGCTGTACCTATGGCAAGCCGTTTTAACATGTATTAGCTAGACTGGATTAGGGGATTTTTTTCAGGACGTCATCATAACAACTTTTTAATGACCTGAACTGGCCGTTTTTTTAGGTCATTAAAAAGTTGTTATGATTACGTCCTGAAAAGACGTTAAAAAAAATAATCCACACGTGTCCTGGCCTAGTCCGGGACGTCTCTGAAAGACATCATCATGACGTCATCATTACGTAATTTGGCTTGCTGGGATGTATCACTATGCTGATAAAGGCTCAGACACCACGGCAGTAGGGCATACAACAACTGAAGGTAGAATCAGACTAGAATCAGGAAGGTAGAATCGGGTAGGATACCGACACACTCCGCTCCCAGCTCGGCCCGGCTGCCGGCTAATCCTACAAACCACACGTCTCAAACAAACTCCACTCCACTGATTCTTACTGTGACAGTTCATTCGAGTTCTGTGTAGCCCTTGTGCTCTCCGAGCAGTCTGGTGTGTGCAACACCTGCTGTCTGACCTCGACTCGTCTGCCTTTTAAGTGCAGGAATTATCAATCCACGTGACCGACGAGCACCTGGCTCTGCGTTAAATTGACGGCGTAGCCTTACGTAGCTCCCACAGGCTACGCCGTCAATTGAACACAGAAGCATGCTGAAGCCTTGACACCATGGATTGATAGAGAAACTGACACAGACTGCTAGAGCCACAGCAGCTGAAAACACCGCGAGGCAAAGTATGAGGAAATGTGTCCTAGTTTTAGAAAATTTCCATATGGTTGAAAAGACCCAAAATGAACACTGAAATAAGTGAATTATTTAAACAGCATTATAGGCCTGATGATTACGCCCCAAGCTTTTTGATCCAAATACGCTCCCTATTCATTATATAGTGCACTATATAGGTCGTCAGCCGTTTTGTTTGTAGTGTCCGAATTCAGTTGATTTCCAGGGAACAGTGCATGTACCCTACATTTTCTCCATTCCCTAGGTAGTTCTCTACATGGTGAACCCTATATAGGGAATAGTTAGTAGCACCAGTGCCACAAGTGGGAAATGTTCATTTTAAACCCTAGAACAACAGGAGCGTGTCTATGTTCCCACAGCCCTATGTTCCCACAGTCCTATGTTCCCACAGTCCTCTGTTCCCACAGCCCTATGTTCCCACAGTCCTATGTTCCCACAGCCCTATGTTCCCACATGTCTAAGTAATCTTACTTTATAATAGAGAAAAGTATGTCTCTGTGTGTGTGTGTGTCTGTCTGTCTGTGTGTCGCCTCTTTTCTCCTCATGGGTTCATCAATCCATCTGACACGGCATGGGCGTTGAACATTGGCATAGCCAGGAACTGACGGAGCCAATTTTTCTAATTTCACAAATTTAACACAAATGTTCAAGTTCTATCCAATCAACGGCCAGTAGAGGCCAGTAGGTGGCGACATCAAGCTACTCACGCTGATTTCAATGGCCCCGGCGTCCAAACACTGTGGACCAATCCGCATCGAGGGGGCGTGGCCTCCCAAACTGATCAAAATTTGAAGGGGTCTTCCTCACTCCATGCTACACCTCTCCACCAAATTTCGTGAAAATCTGTGCAGTGGTATCTGCGTAATTGTGCATTTGTGTTTTCAAACCGTCGCAATACCGCCTTTCAAACAGTCACAATACCTATGGTCGGATCGTGGTCAACATGAGAAGCGTTCTTCCCCTTCCCACACTACACGCGTCATGCCTTTCAGTATGATTACTTAGAAATGTGGGAACCTAGGGCCTAGTTTTGGAGAAAAAAAGCTTTTAGAAATGTGGGAAATAAGGCTGTGGGAACATAGGGCCTAATTTTGAAAAAAGCAAACAAAAAAAACTCTTAGAAATGTAGGAACATAGGGCTGTGGGAACATAGGGATGACCCTGGAACAACAACAGTATGTCATGGCAAGTGCATTTTCAACGGGCACTTTGCACTAATCCATAATATGACCATGAATACCCTTTTTAGCTTTTTTAGTATGATTGCCAGATATCTGTACCCAATAGGAATTTACATCCAAACAGGTGACAGGTTGGAGAACAACTGTGAAACTTGTGGAAATTGCTCCATTTCCAAGGTCACAGGAATGCACTCTTAGCGCTTAGTGTAGTATGTGACTTGTGATGTACTGACAGTATGATATCACCACCTTATGGTGGGAATAACATAGGTATGTAGAAGGTACTTTATTGCCCCACAAGGGGAAATTACAATGTTGCAGCAGGAAGAATACAAGCATACAAGAAGCATAATCAAACTAGGCGTATGAAGTACTGTACAGTTTAACTCTCTCACTGCTACCTTGTACATTCGGGGGTTTAGACCAGGTCTATTTCACCTTTACATGGTATCTTTTTCTCCACAGAAAAGCTCTGATAGTGACGCATGTTGTAGAAATGTTTTGGTCAGGATCAGGTAAAAATAAAATAAAATGGAAAAGTAATCATTCAGTACTAAGTCCAATGTCAGAGCAATGTCTACATCTAATATAGTAACACCAATTGAACTATAGACCAACTTTTTCATGAAATATTACATAATAGCTCATGCATTTACATAGGAAAACATACAGTGGGGCTTGTAGTGAAGACGCTATGGAAGTCAGAGTTAGAAACTGAACAAGCAGTCTTTTATCCCATATTCAGACGCTGCACAACAACTTACATGAGACTCATAGAATGTAGCTATGAGTTCATAAATGTCTTCATAAGATTTTACATACCACACAATCATGAAAACTCCAGTTTTAGAACTGAGCTGGAGTTTCATACCACATGGTCTGGTTATGGAACAATCAAATTCCTTTCTAACCTTTTGGATATTTTATTAAGAGCTATCAAAGACCTCAACACAATGAACACTCTCCACACGCTGGATAACGTTCTGCTACTCGGCAGCACTGGGGGTGTATCGGCCGCACCTGTAGCCAGTCAGGTGGGAGTCACAGCTGATGCGGTAGGCGAAGTACAGCACCCCGCTCTTGAGCTGGCAGCTGTGAGAGTGGGTCCCCCTCTCGGGGAAGACGACACACCTGCCCGCCAGGTCATTGTACAGCACATCCCTGTCCCACACCTCCAGGATCAGCTGGTGGCCTAGCTCCACGGAGCCGAACCCGTAGGTGGTGTTCCACACCGGGTCGTTGTCGTCCATGACGGTGGCCGTCTCCTCGTACTGGTCATAGTACCAGATCTTTATGTAGGCGTCCGTCTTGGTGAACGAGTCTGCCCTCAGTCCGGCCGCCCGCTGGATCTCCAGCCTCAGGTACCCCCGGCCGGCCCTCAGCGGGCAGCAGTGGTGGTCCAGGTTCGGGGTTGTGTGGCAGGTCCTCTGCCCCCCCTGGTCCCCGGACAGCTGGTTCTCCTGGATGTACTGACTGATGGTGGTGCGCAGATTGCCGCTGACCTTCGGGTCGTCCACCAGCTGATGTAGAGGGAAGATGCCGTAGGAGACCACCTCTGGGTTGGCGGGGAGGCTACTCATCCAGGTCCTGTAGGCCTCGGATGGATCCACCTGGTCCTGGTGGTAGAGGATGTCGGGGAAGTTGCGTTCCCCTCCCTGGACCTCGATCTTGTGGGTCATGAAGCCCTGGTAGAAGCCCGTGCTCATGTTGCCCTTCAACAGGTCTTCACACTTGTTGGAGAAAGAGATGTTGGCTGGAAGGAAGCCCAACGCCACGCGCAGCTCTACGTTTAGGCAGCGCTTGATCTCTGATTCGGAGAAGCCCTTCAGGGTCGCCAGGCAGGTGCGGAAGGCCGTGACACGCCTCACCTTACCCCCCAACTGCACCTGAGAGAAGGTGGTTGGGTAATACAACCACAACCCCCAAAAAGAAAACATTGGAAGGCCTTTTTGAAGGAAACCAGATACATTCACATCCTGGATTAGATTATTCCAGTGTGTGTGTGTGTGTGTGTGTGTGTGTGTGTGTGTGTGTGTGTCTGTGTGTATGTACTTACCTGGTGGATGTAGTGGGTACCGTAGGTGTCTATGAGCCTGCGGTAGAGGGCTTTGCTCTGGACATCGTAGCCCTGGGGAAGCCTCCTGAGGTGCTTGGAGAACTCAGCGCTGAGCTGAGGGTGGTCTGCCAGCCTATAACTGAGAGGACAATCTGTCAGCCAAAATATTACCTCTGGGCCGTTGTCTTACGCAATGTGTTACAGAATGTGTCTTGAATTATTCAGTGCAGATGCTGGGTGCCCAAGGGCAAGACAAAACACAGAGTCTACACCTGTTTATAGCTGTCTCTTATATTGTTGGCTGCTGCATCTGTAATGTTAGAGTTAGTAGCCCTGTACCACCTGCAGTGATCTGCTTCAGATTTTACAGTAGGTCTATCATCTATACTGTGCTATCTGTCGAAGAGGTTTCATCTATCTTTCTAATCTTATCATACATATACCCAAAGACATATTACTGAACGGGCCTACTGGGCCCTAGCCAAGGGGCCCAAGAGCTCAGGGGGCACTTTCTTGTGGCATAGTCAAAGGGCTTAGTCATTCATGTCAATAACAAGTCACAAGAAAGAAACTATCTTAATGTGTGTTTATCTGTAGTACTTGAGAGGGGCTGAGTAGGGGAGAACCGGGTCAAAAGTCGCACTTTTTGGTTTGATTCCATTTACTCCGAAATTAATAGAGATAGAGATTCCACATGTTATGACACACAACTTGCACATGTCCTTCACTATTATCAACTGTAATTTTCGTGCTAGGATATAAGAGCTTAACATAAATAGGGCGAGAACGGACCGAGTGCAATGCGACATTTGTCCCTGCCGAGCGGGACAGAAGTCTCATAGGAGAGGGGCAAACGTCGCACGGCTGCAAAATGTGTCCTATCTCTGTTTTTTGGGCATGTAATTCTCTTTACTTTAAACGAATGTATTATTAGACATAATATCATGTTTGTATCAAAGTAATCAATGTTATAGGTTCAAAATCCATAGAAATAATGCGGGGTTAACAGCAATGTTTGGCGATAGGATAGCCTATCGGCAGGAAATTAATTTATTAGACGAATGGTTAGTCTGCACTAGTCATTTCCTTGTCTCGTTTCCACTTGAATATAACAGCCTATGAGCTGTCTTTCTTCCAGGAATTTAACAGCCTAGCAGCTATCATCCTTTCAGGAAAGACCACCCCTAGTTGACCTCACTTATCCAGGTGCGCGCGGAGACCCTTACCAGTCAGTTGCCAGTGCGTTCGCTCGAAGTGAAATGTCAATTTATCACATCAAGTTGCGTCTGCTTCTCCACAATATTTAGGCTATAGGTAAGTGATAATCTGCATACAAAGTTGGTCAATAGCATTAGAAAGATCATTAAGAGAGCTTTCATTTGACCTGTTCATTCTGCCCAAATGTCACTCGCGCACCCCTCTGGTTCTAAGCCATCAGAACGCGACTTCTGTCCCGCCACGGTCTCCTGTCATTTCTCCCTGGCTTGCAGGCACGACTTGATCGCACGAAACTTGAAACCTATGCTATCATGTAGCCAGCAGATGTGCTAAGAAAAGTGCATATGTTTGCAAACTAATACAAGCGAACACAATTTTACAATCGAAAAATGCTTATGAGACCATTATTTTACTTATATGGGGCAAAAGTGGTTTTCCGTCGTTCTCTCCGTCAAATATGCTGCGATCGCGCCCAAAATTTGAACGGAGCTCGTACACGGTAATATGCGCAGGCATGTTTAACCACGTGATTGCAGGTCCAGTCATTCTGGAGAAAATGGCAACGCGACTTTGGTCCCGCGCGACTTTTGACCCGGTTCTCCCCTACTCTATGCAATATGGGGCCTTCAACTGTTTTGGGCCCATAGTTGAGAAATCCAAAAAGCAAGTCCTCCCCACTAGGTCCCTCGAGTCAAAACTGAGCTGGGTAAAGCTGCTTTTATTGTGAGATTTCTCTAATTATCTTCAAATTGGATTTGGATGCCGTCTCATTGGGCAAATTCAAAAAAGCGATAAAATAAATTGGTGTGGGGGGGGGGCTTTACGTGGGGGCCCATCATTTCATAATCCGTCTATGCATATACCTGTAGAAAGTACAGCTGATCTCGTGAAGAGCGAAGGTGGCCTTGTCCACGCTGTGCTGCGAGCGTGCAAACTTGGCCATGTCGGAGCGGCTGCCCCCCAGCACTGCCTTGCCGTATGTGTCCAGGTTCAGCCCCGCCCCCCAGTTGTTGCTGACCAATGAGGAGGAGCTGCGCAACAGGGAGTCCACTGAGTGGTGCAAGGCGCTAGACAGTTGCTTACTGCAGCGGCTGAAAGGGCGCCAGTCCAGCACAGCATACGGAAGCTTCTGGACCTGCAGCATAAAGGGATAGTTCACCCAAAATACAAGCTGGCATTTTTTACTCTCTTTCCTTTAATCATTCATTCATTACTTTAATCGTTCATTTATTTATTTGTACAAATCCCCCCCCCCCCTTCCCCCCACCGGGGATCAATAAAATACTACTGCTACTACTATTACTGTACTTCTATTACCTGGACACAGACAAGATACAATCTCAGTGCCGGTGTCAAGTTTGAATCATTTCCTGGATCTACTGGATTGGTAGTGAGATAGAGATCTTACTTTCCTTGCTACCTTGGGGTATTATTTGATCCAACAGCTTGTTTTACTCTTCACAGTTGCTTCAAAACCATAATCCTAATCACCTACCTGCCCTCCCTGGAAGCGGTTCTGACACAGCGTACAGGTGTGGTTATCACTCAGGTGGGTCTTCATGTTGATGACGTAGGCGCCAGTGCGTGTCATCCGGACAATGTCGAACCCCTCCCCCGCCAGATTGTGTCCCGGTATGAAGGGAGCCTTCTCACACTCCGCCCCTGTCCCCACTCTGCAGGCTCCGGCCACGCCCAGCTGCACCACGATTGGCAGAGTCAAGGTAAACAGGAAGACTCTGCAGAATCGGAATCCCCGGGAGGCCATGGTTCCAGCTGGAATGTTCGGTGTTGTCTGACCCCAGCAGGGAGATCGGCTATAATAACAACCCCACAACAATGTGACTTCCCTGGGTAAATCAAGGTTAAATGGAAAAATAAAATCATGTGTTCGTGTGCTGCTGATGAAATGTATGCACCTTTTTAATTGAGATTCGGAAACTGTTGAGATATAATTTTAGGCTTTAAAAACATAGGATCTAAGGACGAGCATTTGAACAATATAATTCATGCATTGTTGTTCCTGTGAGTAATCTATAATTCAGAGTGTTAATTGTGTATAATCTATACTGATTCAAATTTCAGAAAATGAAATGAAGACTGTATACCACAGATCAATCACTGAAAGGATGCAGTGGTAGATGTCCTGCTCATTTTGGCCCTAATGGTTTAGCGCCAAAATATATTTCCGATCTGTCCTTTCAGGTAGTCTGGCACAGGCCTCTGCTTTCTGTCCCCAGAGTTAAAACAAAACATGGAGAAGCAGCGTTCAATTTTTATGCTCCACATATCTGGAACAAACTTCCAGAAAACTGCAGGTCTGCTGCAACTCTCAGTTCTTTTAAGTCAAGACTGAAGACTTTTCTTTTTGCCGCTGCTTTTTATTAAATCAAATAATTATTCATTCGTACACTGCACTGTAACGTTAATTCCTGTATTTTATTTTTCCTGCATTTTGTTTTAAATTTCCTTTTTTTGCATTTCGTTTTATATGACCTTTTATGTGTTTCTTGCACTTTGTCTTGATGCTTTTAATGACTCATGTAAAGCACTTTGAATTGCCTTGTTTCTGAAATGTGCTATACAAATAAACTTGCCTTGCCTTGCTGTATTGTGTGTTTTGTCCCATAAATGAGGACACATGCCACTAATCCCATCTCTCTCCTCCAAGGCTAAGTGGAGGGCACAATAACATCTCACCACAGGCCCTGCAGCTGTCGTGTCAGTGGAGACACACACAATAGAAACATGCACACTAGCTTCCAAGATCAAGATCAACACACTCGCTGTAGGACAAGCTTACCAACTCTCTCTCTCTCACTCTCTCTCTCTCTCTCTGTCTCTCTCTCTCTCTCTCTCCGTCTCCCATGGTAGCCTACCTTCTATCCCACAGGCCGGGTGCTTCTCTCGGTCTCTCTCTCTGATCCCGGTCTCCCAGGCTGGACAGTCAGTGGGTCAGATCTCCAGCCTCAGCTCTGGTAGACTCGTCTCCTGTTATAGAAATGCCTTCCTTGAATAGAGCGGCTGACAGATTGTCTGTGTGTGTGTGTGTGTGTGTGTGTGTGTGTGTGTGTGCCTCACCCTCTTGATGTTCACAGGAGACTATGAACAGACTAAATCTCTCACTCCTGCTAGGAAGGGTGGAGCGGCAAAGAAAGCTTGCTGCCTCGCTGTGTCGGGATCCAAGCACAGTCCACTGAGTGGGAGAAAGAGGATGACAAAGAAAGGCATAGAGAGAGAGAGAGAGAGAGAGAGAGAGAGGAACAAGGGCAGAGATGGAGTGCACAGAGGGAGAGAGTGAGTGGGAGAAAGACGGAGAGAGGAAAAAGGGAGTTTCCCTGCCTCAGACCCCTGTCTTCCTGAGGTCAGACAGATTTTCTCAGCTGAGTGGGTTTGTTTTGATTTAAACAATCCAGCTGTATGAATCTACGGCTTTGTGTGTGTGTGTGTGTGTGTGTGTGTGTGAGCGGGGGGGGGGGGGGGGTCCTCTCGCAAGACACTCAAATACACATGGGCACTCTGATGCCTCTTTCGGGAAATGGTATGCAAGCGTGTGCGTTTATGTGCGTGTCTGTACATGGTTGGGTGGGTGTGTGTGTGTGTGTGTCTGTCTGTGTGTGTCTGTCTGTGTGTGTCTGTCTGTGTGTGACTTAGTCTGTCTGTCTGCTGATAACCAATCCTAAGCCCTGCTGTCAGCTTCTTCATTGTCTATTAATGGCTTTCGGGAACTAAAGGGATTTGTTTATTGGTCATGGTTTGGAGAGATAGTGCATGAACAAAAGGAGCAGTCAGGTTTCTTGACACAGATTTTATTTAGCAAACTATACAGTAATTATTAGATAAAAGATGAAAAAGGTCTGCTGTGGTGACTTGTATTTTATCTTGTCGTTTACTGAACGTTACACAACCTACAGTAATCTTACAATGACTATGATATACAATACAAAGATAGCATTGTCATGCAGCTAGCATATCAGAAGTATAATTCTCTGAGCTCTCTGTCAAAACATGAATAATGCTCCTGAAATGCATCCCTTCCTTTCTCCCTTTGAGAAATCACTGATCTGATTACAAACAGCTGGTGAAAAGCACTTGCTTTATATCTTTAGAAAATATGTTTCTTTTAGCCTTTTTATCTAGTTAACGTAAATAATACATTACATTGAGTTACATGGAGTACATGATTTGTGATGGGTATTTGCTGGGTAATATTTAGCGACCCCCACAGATGATTTTACTGCTTTCATGGGAGCTCAGCTCCCACTGGCTCCAACATAATTCAAATCAGACTCTCCTGTCTGTCTGTCTCTCTCTCTCTCTCTCTCTCTCTCGCTGTCTCTCTGTCTGTCTGTCTCTCTCTCTCTCTTCCTCTCTCTAGGCAGCTTCCCATAGTGTAATGAGTACCCATGCTTGTGTCTTGAGAAGCCTTAATTTCCCTTTGGACTTTGGTGGAGTCCTCTTTGGTCTTATGGTACCTGCTTGGGATGATACCTCCCATGTGGGATTCTGATGTTGACAAGATAATTTCACTATAAGAGCCACATAAAGGTATACTTGTATAAGGTATAATTGTACTCAATTTCCCTTTCATTTGAGTTCTTTTTGGCATATCCTGCTACATATATGGCCTGTTTGGTATTTGATATTGAGTGAATGAGATGCTACTCCTAAGACTGTCCACTAGGTGGCAACAGTCTGCGGTGTTAATGCTCAGGCGTAGCCTCTACAAAGCTGAGGACGGAGTTGGTTGAACTTGAACTGGATGAAGCTACACTAGCAACTCCTTCCAAGTTCTAGGTGCTTCAAGGTCAGTGTCAATGTCTCTCCTTTTCACATCTTTACTATAGTCACAGGTCCTTGGCTTTCCTCTGACTTTCCAGAGCAACGTTCATCCTCTCTGCAATTATGAATGAGCCCAAATGAGCCAAGTGCTCTGTCCAATCCTGGCCAGGGACGGACAGGAGAGAGATCTGTTCTTCTGAATGTTCTCCATATTGGGGTTCTACGTGAAGGGAATCCAAGTGAGCAGAGGGAGAACATGCAAACTCCACACAGAAAGGGAGATATCCCGTGTAGGAATTGAATACAGGACCTTCTTGCTGTGAGGTGACGGTGTAACGTACAGGGTGGACACTAATCTTAGGCAACGGCAAAATAATTATAGAGTACCTAGAACACTGGCCCAAGGTAATAGCTCAGTGTTTGTATCAGGCCCGCCGCACGGACAGAGAATTTGGATGGACAGAGATTTGCTCTTTATTGTGTAGGATGTCAATCTCATGTTCTGGCCCATGTCACAAGATGGATGGCAACAGGCTTATTTGCTTTAATGATGTTGAGTGGTTTTGATGAGGTTTCAGTTTCATATCTTAAGAAACGATTGGGAGATTTGGGGGCGGATATGACAAGACATTCAAGGATTTGGGTGTAAGACTTTGTTCTTTTGTCTTGCTGATTATATACTGCACTCAGCTAACTAATTATATACTGCACTCAGCTAACTAATTATATACTGCACCCAGCAAACTAATTATATACTGCACTGGCATTTTATCATTCATTTTTACAGATTGAGTGTCAGTGTCTGTTTGTGGGCTAATAACCATACAGAAACCTTGCTGTTGACCTCAATTTATGCCTGAATAAAAATCTTACTGAAAATCTATAGCCTACTACAACATTTTACAGCAGCCATGTCAAATTAGAGTAAACACAGGTGTAATTGATCAAAAATTACTAAGTATGGCCCCATACTATTTAGTACCACGGCCATTCCAGTGAGACAGCATGCACAATATCAATATCCTAAATGGAACAGAGCCATAATTAATGTTATTAATCACACCTGTCTTAACTCCGCCATGTAAAAATGGGTGCTCTAAAAATGGCTTATTGAAACTCAACTGTTTTAAGTTGAAATTGAAAATGAATTGGAAAAACATAAAAATACAATAACACACTTTATTTAGCAAACGATAAAAGATTCATCAGGTAGAAATTATCAAAACGACTAATATGCTAATAACTATTCCATCTATTGTGATTTACTGAAGGCTACACCATACTCATACAATGACTATGATATACAGTACAGCGATAGCATTGTTATGCAGCATCTCTGGTCACTGATCTGGTATAACTAGATTAGTGTCAGCTGTTGAATGCTTTCAACTATCCACTCATGTTAGACCAGAGGTTTCAAGAGAATTAATCAATATGCATCGTATGAAAATATCCCAATTAGACATTTCAGTTCCATAATTGTAGCAAGTTCAAATCAAAAAGTATTAAGTGCAATTTAACTTCCAGAAGAAATGACTTTATTCGTATACTCTTGACTTTTCATTTTCAGTTATTAGTTGTCAGAATAATACAAAAAATCAAGATAAGTTGTTATGAAAGATTATACAGTGGATTCTCCCCCAGCCTTTTCATTCATACTCAAACATGTACAGTATTTGTGGTGATCATGGTAGACGTAAGGCCTCTATCAAGCCTGCGGGGTTGACCTCATTTCTGATGACGTTCACATCAAGAGATTGTGGATGGTAAAGTGATATTTTCTTTTCATTATTGTCTCCTTGATTTGTTATTCTATCCATTAATTTTTCTCACATTCAGAATTGCACCTGATTTGTTATTGTAACGTGGATCCTATGGGTGCTTGATCCTAAGTCAACAAACAACTGTGTTTTGTTTGTACTGTATCTTAATTACTCTCTTATTTAGTGCTTTTTTCAATTACCTATGACTACAAATGCATCCAGAATGCTGGATGTCTGTTGTATGTATATTTGTTTATATATGGTCGCATCTATGGATATTTGCACAATATCCTATCTGTCACTGTGTTTGTGAGAGATTGGGGCCCCCTACTACAAGCTTTAAATAGCTTCATTGGGGCGCCCCTTTCATGCATCCAGCTATTGCAAAATGTCTATGTATCTCTTTGTGATGATGTGTGATTTCTTTTTTTATGTCATAAAGACCTCCCTCAACCAAGTGCAAGCTACACCAAGAGCTCAGAAAGTGAGAAGTTAGAGATTAGTTGATTATAAAGCTTTCTCTGTCATAAATCTTTTGTTAAGTCGTGATGCCCCCATTGGCTCATGCTAACAGAGGCTGGGAGGAGCTTTGAGTGTCAGAGGAAAGCTCCGTCTGAACCTCCACTTCTCCTTCCTCCATTCTCTCTTTCTGCCCCTCACTCTGGAATTCCTCGTACCCCCCGGCTCCCCATGTCCCTGACAGCCCCCTCCTCCGTCTCCTCCTAAGCAGCACCACCCCAACAACCACCAGCACAACCAGGCCAATTACTCCGACAGCCACACCAAACTTTCCTCCCTCTGACATCTGGTCTGACTCTGGGTCTAACATACCGAACACATCCTGGGCTTCCCGTGGTTTGGCCAACTTCCACATTTTGGTCTGTCCGATCTTGACCCAGACGCGGTTTCCCTCGGTCATCACTGCTACGGTGTTGGTGGCCGTCATACTGACCAGTGGAGGACGGGTGAAAGGAGGCAGAGAGACTGGCTTTAGCTCCCCGCCAGTGAACAGACCAGACTGGACACAGTAGAGGATCTGACAGCCGTCACTGACAGTAGCCAGGTGTTGGCTGAACTGGGGAGGGCAGTGAGCTTGGCCCCCTGCAAGGGGGTTGGTAGACTGGCAGCTGAACAGACCACCAAAGGGAACAGAGAACCTTGTTCCAGTTTCGTAGTCGTCACTCACACAGATCCTCAGGCCATTGGAGAAAAGCTTCAGTGGGATGAAGTTCGGGGGGCAGCTCTTGGATTTGGTTAAAGGATTCTGGACGGAGGGGTTGTAGAGCCCCCCAAAGAGATAGCCCGAGTTCTCTTGGGTCTCCCCATTGGTGGAGCACCAGTAGGTGTCGATGCGAGCAGAGCGGACGTAGTACTTGTCTCCGCAGTTGTTGTCGCAGCATCTGTATAACCCAAGAAACCCACAGTGATAGCAGGACTTGTGGCATTCATACTGGCTGTAGCGCTCATCGGTCACCTCAGAGCGTAGCAGGGTGGGTTGGTAGGGTGGGGGGCAAGAGAAGGAGCCTGTATTTGGGTTCTTCTGGGCCAGAGCCTGGCATAACGGGTCTGCATCTGAAGTCCGTTGGGTACACGTCTGGTACACACCTCCGAAACTGAGGTTGGTGGCCGGACCATCACAGGAGCCGTCGTCTACGTTGGCCTGGAAGTTAAAGTTCTTGGAGTCTACTTTGACACAGCCAGGGCGGGTGTTGATGGTGTAGTATCTATTTATGGCCTGGCTCACCGACAGCGCCAGCTTACCGACGGTGGGTTCAGGTAGGTTAGGGAAAGTGTTGTGGTTTATAAAGTAGTGCAGCGGCAGCCCTGACCGGTCGATGGCCACCAGGTTGTTTCTGGTGCTTTCCTGCCACTTCTGCAGAGTAATGCCGGGGTAGAAGGGCTCACCTCCATGGCTCTGGATGATAGAGTACGTGATGTTGCCCTGGTAGCTGCGCATCTCAGCGGTCTCGTGCGCATCCTTGCCGCCGATGCCGAACTTCACTTTGTCAAAGAAGTTGAGACCCGCGTATGCCGTGATGGAAGACCCACTTGTCGTACCGTCAGATACATAGGAGGCATGGAGGTAGTCCTCCTGCACCAAGGAGGCCCCTGCGTCCACGCTGGTTATCACATGGGTGCCGTAGTCCAGAACCATCTTCTCAGAAAGGTAGGCTGCCTTTCTGGTGTGGTTGTTCTCAATGGCTTCAGCAATGTCCTCCGCCTGACCAGCGAAGCGGGAGTCCAGGGTGAAATCAGGATAAGCCCTCACAGTGTAGAGGAAGTTACGCACCTGGGGAGGAGAGGGTTAAAAATAAGTCTGAGGTCTTGGTGTTGTTGGTATCTACAGAGACAGGCAGTGTACAGTGTACATTGTAAACAAAATTAGACATCAGTCGTGTTCAGCTTCAGAAACAATCATTTCAGTTTTACCATTGTAACGTTTTTTAATGTAATACTGTAGGTGGAGTCTGTTGCCGAATGGAACCAGTAGGGGAGAAACTCACCTCGACTCTGGTGGTGGTGGACATGTCTCTGACCTGGTGGGTCTTCACCCTCTGGTTCTCAGTGGAGAACTTAGCATTCAGCACGCTAAAGAAGGAGACGTCCGCGTTGATGGACGAGGATGTGCAGCTGCGCTGCTCCAGCCAGGAGCTGATGATCTCAGAGTTGGTCTCCACTCCTGTAACCTTCTGGGGGATGACGAACACCTCGTCTGGGATGAGGTAGACTCCGTCCTCCGTGGTCTGGCACTGGGAGAAGCTGAGGTTCATGACCCGACCCATGTCCAGGTTCCTCAGGTTGTCCCAGCCTCCTCCTGGCAGCACCCCCAGGGCTGTGACCGGATTGGAGGTGGAGCGGCACTTGTTGAGCCCATTGTCTGGACGGGTGAGAGGGAGAGGGCAGCAGGTATGGAGGAGAGAGAGCATCAGCAGGGTGACTTCTCTCAGAGCCATGGCTGTGTCAGAGGAGAAGAATGAGGAGAAGCTCTGTGAGGGCTTATATGAGCTTATATGAAGTTCCTGTTATGTCTTGGCCCTTGTCACGAGTTGGACGAGAACTGGCTTGTTTGCTTTGATGGAGTTGGGTAGTAATGGTGAAGTTTCAATCACGTGAACAGCCTATGTTTAGGGTTACATCCTCTAGAAAAGCAGAACAGGATGTTGGAGTGAACAAAAAACAAAGTGTGTGTGTGTGTGTGTGTGGGAGGGGGGATACCAATTGCTATTATACATCTTAAAGGGTACAAATGTAAATTGCTGGTGTTTGTATTTGGAAGCCTATATAGGTAATGTCCACAGACTAGGCATGAGGGGCTTGCAGATGGCAATAATGCCCAAGCCAAAAGCTAAGGCATTAGCAAAATTCTATTCGATGTCTACAATAATTGTCAGTTACAATATATTGAGGAGACGCTGCTTCCTCTATCCATGAACTGAGACTGAAAACTACTTCCCAAAGTATATGTGTGTGTATACCAGCTCAGAAGATACCAGCTCAGTGGCCTTGTGGTTAGAGTGTCCACCCTGAGACTGGGAGGTCATGAGTTCGATCCCTGGCCGAGTCATACCAAAGACTATTAAAAAATATGGTACCCGATGCCTCCTTGCTTGGCGCTCAGCATCAAGGGTTGGCTTGGGGGTGAGTCTCTGTGACATACTAGCGTCATGTCCAGGGGGTGTACTTGTACATCAAGCTGCCTCTCGCTAAGGAAGAAGAACCAGTTCTCAAGTTATGTGTGTGTAGTCTATGTTTGTGCCTATCATTGAACACATGCATTTGATTGGCATATTGATTATTTGAATCAATGGAGTTTATTGATTGACGAGTCAAAGGTTTATGGAGAGTTAGTTCACGTCTGCCTTTGGTGAGCCTACCTGTTTCCTGTATTCTCTCAAAATAAAGAGGAATTAGCCTTGTTTTGAAGTTCAGAAACTATGTTAAGTCATATGAATGTAGGATCTGATAAAGGTGCGTGCGTGTGTGCGGTTTGGGAAAGTGAACCAAAAATTCTAACCCACATTACTGTGTGCTCTAAATAAGAGGATGTTGTTCAGTACAATGGGCTATTTCTGGAGTTTGGACTTTTTATTTGCTGTCAC
Organism: Borostomias antarcticus; assembly: GCF_949987555.1. Lineage (NCBI taxonomy): Eukaryota > Metazoa > Chordata > Actinopteri > Stomiiformes > Stomiidae > Borostomias > Borostomias antarcticus. The sequence goes on along the minus strand of NC_140239.1, from coordinate 5,492,125 downwards.
TAGTTAGAGGGGAAGTGGTGTTTTGCTTGTTTAGACACATCACTTCTTTCTAGAGTGTGACAATGTATGCTTCAAATGTATGTATAACACATCTTACTCAGAAAATGTAGTCCTATAGCAATCACAATCAGACACTTTCTGAATTTCATGCTTCGGCCGACACTCTAGGCTACAATACTCAACCTAGTAGACACTTTGTGCCATCTCTATGGTAACTGTGCACAAGCTTTGTTTACAATTTGTGCAATGGCGATATTAGCCAAACGTCATCACCAGGCATCCCCAGCTCCAGCCCCAGTCCGAGTTCACCAGCTCAAGCCCTAGTCCTCCCACAGTCCTAGTTCCAGTCCCAGTCCTATAGGAACTATATTTCCAGTCCCAGTCCTAGTTCCAGGCTCAGCTCGAGTTCCAGTCCTAAATTCAGTCCCAATCCAGCTCCGGTCCTAGTCCCCCAGCTCCAGTCCTAGCCCCGTCCTCTAGCCCTCTAGTCCCCCTGCATGTGCTCCCTTGTGACTCATCTGCTCTGATCCCCAGCCTGGTGTGTCTGATAAGCTTGACCTGTTTTTAATTTGATTAGTGTCACCACCTGCGCCTTCCTTCCTTTGATTGATAGATTGATTGGTTGATTGGTTGATTGATTCATTGATTCATTGATTGATTGGTTGATTGGTTGATTGGTTGATTGGTTGATTGGTTGATTGGTTGATTGATTGATTGATTGATTGATTCATTGATTCATTGATTCATTGATTCATTGATTGACTTTATTTGGTCATTAAGCTTAATTTATACTAAGTCGACAAGTGTCGTACGACAAATGTCTATCGACACAAAAAAAAAAAATCGACCGACATTTAGCATTTATACTTCAGCGAAGCGTCAGATCACCTCCATGGTAACTTGCAGACGCGTGGCTGATTGATCCATGGCAACGAACATGCCTTCTATCTAGCTATCCAATCACAGCTGTGCGACAAAAGTGTCAAAATTGGCCTACCCTTCCCCGTATATATATATATAGCCCATATATACAGAATCAAAGAGTTGCTATACACAATATTCAAACCGCATAGACCTAGGGTAGGCCAGAATATCTATTACTCTGTCTTAACTTTCCCTCTCATCAATGGTCTTCTTATTTTTCCATCTCCTTCCAGATGCTGTTCATAATACTGTCCATTAGATGGCAGTAGTCTTCTGCACGTAGCGTGCGCTCAGCAGTGATGTAGCCTGAGAAATGAATGTCACTTCCAAGATCAATTTCCCGGGACCACGTCACTTCACCCCCTATCTCCACTTGCACTTGCCAAAGTAGCTTTCGAGCTTATCTCTGTGAGGTTGGATAGTAGCTAATGTTCGAAGATGGATATGCCTATCAATTATTCATGTTTTTCAGTGCTCCATGCTGTTCAATAAAAGCAATGCCCACGCTGCACACCAATCAGCCTAGACACAACTTACACACTGGACCTCTGAAATGTTTTTGCTACAGATAAGAAGAGAGCAGGAACGACTAGCCTACATTTCGTCACGCCCTGTTCTCTTCAATGTTTCATTATTTGAGCTCTTCTCTTCAATAATAATCGGTAGGCTCTGAATGATATAAGCTACAATAGCCAAAACTTGTTTTCTGTTTGTTTTTTGTTTTTTTACAATTCCATTAACTATCTATGTTGTGGTTAATTCGATCGGAACTCGTATTTTAGCCGTGGTGTTCATTTTGGATGTATGCGTAATGGTGTCCAGCACCTCTCCAAGCGCGCGATATGTTCGCCTTAGCGCGGTGTCACTATGTATCCATATAAAACGGTATGAACTCAGCACACATTCCCAGCGACATCAGTCTTTGATCCATTGCACTAAACAAGTCTAATTTACTATATCTACATTGATGATCATAAAAAATAATTACTCACTGCAGTTGCTGTGTGTATAACCACCTGCCGGACTATTTCAACGTATGCCATTTTAGTTTGAATACAAATAGGAACTACTCTAAAATAAAATACAAATATACACAACAAACATACAGTTGCTATACGTTTATTTAATTAAAGATAACGTCGTTTATGTAGGCTACAGTTGTGTCCACTGTGTGTCTCCTGTGCGCATTCACAAAAGCACTTGGGAATAAACAGTGAAGGTCAAGAAATTTCAAATTCCACTGCAATAAAACTGCAAGCAAACTACACAGACTTCACGAGATGGCTGGACACTTCAGAGCAGGACCCAAGACGCCGACGATAAGGTAGGCTGGGGGAGGGCCGTGTCCAGCCGCTCACTTCTGAGTCTTGGCCCGGGTTGACATGGCGACACTGAGCTTGGCCGTCTTGGGCTTCTTAGCTGCCGCCGGTTTCTTGGCCTTCTTGGGGCTCTTCGCCTTTATCTTCTTCCGTGCCGGGGACTTCTTGGCGCCCGCGGGCTTCTTAGGGCTCCCTCTCTTAGCTTTCTTTCTAGGACTCTTTATCTTCTTCTTTTTGACAATCTTCTTTTTAGCGGCTGGTTGCTTTTTGTTGATTTTGAACGAACCGGACGCGCCAGTGCCCTTAGGCTGCAGAAGAGCCCCATTGGCCACCAAGCGACGGACTCCAGTTTTGATTCGCGCCTTGTTCTTCGTAACATCATAGCCCCCAGCTGCCAGAGACTTCTTCAGAGCAGGGAGAGAGACGCCACTACGGTTCGTAGATGCTGACACCACCTTCACTATCAGGTCTGAGACAGTGGGGCCAGTCTTCTTGGGCTTAGACCTCTTCTTGGGCGTCCTGGTTGGGGTCGCAATCACCCCTGACATAATTGGTTGATTTGTGTGCGTCCTCGAGGGATGAGTGGAGATAAGAGTGACACATGTCAGTTTATGAAGATGCGACGAGAACCGTGTGGACTCAGCCCATGTCTCCCTTTTCCCTCTATTGGACCTGTGTTTTCCTCCATATATGAATATATTTTGTTTCATTAGTAAAATACACTTTATTCAGGTGAAAACCATACCATTGGAATCAGCAGAAAAAGGTGGTTTTATTAATTTATTTAGTGTAACACTTTATCACACTAATTTTAATGTAAGCCTCCAATTTGTTCATGCCCGGTTTTACAATGTCGTTTCAAAGTTGATCCTTTGACAACTTGACTAAATTATGTTGTGAAGATTTTTTCTTATACACTACAATAATTCCACACACAAAAACAGATATGTAGTTTACACATTTTCAACAAGAACAAACTAGATTGAAGCTATACATAATGATTAAATGCATTTAAAGATGATTGAAGAAGCACAAACGAAGATAAGACCATATAAATTCCTCTAAACATATATTTTGTTATCCCACGGCCTTGTGACATCATAAGGGTTTAAAAATCATACAGCCATGATGTCTCAACAATAAACTAATTAACTTTAATAAATAATAACAAGGCATAATAGCCTATTACGCTCCTAAAGAGCGCCAGTTTGAGGGGCACGTTGGCGGTCGGATGGAAGTCAGCCAAATAAGGAGTTATCAACAGAAGCACACGAGGAGGTGGTCTCATCACGAGCCTCAAACAATCAGCTGTTCATCAGCAGCAATTTTGCCGTTAGGTTTGGTGTACGCTTTAACCTAACCAGTTAGACTCCAGTAATATTTGTTGGATTGTGTTACAGTGAATTTCTTTTAAAATTACAGAATTCATTGGCCTACTAAGCTACGTGGGCTGTTCTGTGTAAATGGATTAGACATTGAGCATGGACATCTCTTGGCTTTTCCTGGTTCGAATCAATTGATGTAAAAACAGATTACTTTCATGATATAGCCTAAGCCTATTCAGGATGTGAACTTGATGGAAAATGAAGTTCATTATATGGTTTCGAGTTTTAATATGAAAAGGTGATAGCCTATGGCCTATTCTACAGTAAAGTGTGAAATGCGTTAATATCCGTGGCCTTATAGGCCTACATGGCCCAAGGATTGGTAGCTATCCGGGAGGCGATGACGGAGCAAGGTTAAACGTTTTCAGAAACACCTTTGTTAGGCGATTAGCCTATTATATTGAGACACACGACGGTTAATGCTGCAGTCGGAAAGGTGATGCTAAATAAACAGCGCATGCGTAGCCTATAGGATCAGTTTTATTCGTGTGTGTGTGTGTGTCTGTGTGTGTGTGTGTGTGTGTGTGTGTGTGTGTGTATGTGTGTGTGTGTGTGTGTGTGTGTGTGTGTGTGTGTGTGTGTGTGATACATGATAGCAATGGAACTACATTTGCGCCCATTGCAATGTATTTTGAAAATATGGACTTAAAGAATTCAAATGTATTATGCTTCCACATGATGCTTCAATAAAATGTGCAATGTGCCTCATTAGCATCATGTAACCTGTGTGAATCATTAAATATTTTACAATTTTCCCACAATAGCACATCTATGTAGGCCTATATACAGTAGGCTATGCATATGGTGGTAGCCTATTGTTTCTCGTCCCAGCAACTGTAGACGTCGGTTCATTTTTAAACACTGATTTGGTATTCATGAAATCCATTTTGAATTGAATGTGCAATTTTGATGAATCCCCCTCCCCTCTCTCTCTCACTCCCTCTCACTCACAGACACGCACGCACACACACACACGCACAACGAAAGACAATACAGACAATTGTTGACCAGATTTGATAACCAAAAAAATCAATAAATGACCTCAGTTTTACACCAATAAGTATTTTTCACCCCACTTACTATGTGTTGCATTAGGCTTTAGAACCCTTAATTAATTAACCCATTATTAAATTAAATATAGCCTAGCCTATAGCGTTTTACACTACAACCGTATTTGCTGCTTGAGTCATTTATATTTAAATATTTGTATTTATTTATTTTTTATTGCCAAACTAAATAAATGGTGTTTTACGTCGCTCAGTCATGTGTTGCGTCAGGCGTTAGGACCCCTCCCCGACTCAGTCAAGCAAGCATGTGACCATTTGGCAGCATGCCAGTCATGCTCAAACTGCTCAAAGCACAACTATATTAAGTGCTTCGACCACGACAGACTACAGTCTACGTACATATTCAGTTGACAACACGCGGAAAGGCCCATCTTTACACGATCACCATGGACTGCGGAATTATCACCTCGAAATCTGTCCTTTTACTCCTGAGTTTGATCTTTTGGGTAAGTGATGAACTTTAAACCGATATTATATAAAACAAATAACTTTCAACGTTGACTACTACCGCACTTCCAACTTCCGGAACTGACTCTCCCTCTTCGCCGTGAGATGCGGTGTTTATTAAACGAATATGGACTGGTTAGGTCTATACTTCTAAACCTAATTGCAGTCTACATATTCTCTTGAGGTTTTGGTGAGGATGGCAGGAAATCACATTAAGATCAAAGCAAACTGCAAGTCATTAGAAAGTACCCTATGCTTGTTTGCTTTCCAACAAGTCAGGTAAGTGTGAACAGGAGTAGAACAGTTGAATAGCAACATAATGGAACATAATTCTATTCTCAGAAGTCACACTCTAAAAGTGCGTTCCTTAGTGTCTCAGTTAGTTATGTCTAAGAATAAACACTCAAATACAGACTTACTTATTAATTTTGTCAATCTATATAAATGAAAATACTGGTTAATAAAATCACGGCCTACTCACACACACACACACACACACACACGGGATAGCCAGACATATAGCTCGTTCCAGGGGGTTTCCTTGTTAAATCTGCGATCACCGTTTCCTCTTTTTAGGAACATTGCTGGTGGGTTGTTGTTGCCAATAGTTTCATTACTCTGATTTCTCTGTTCACTCCTCGTTTCTTTCTTTCTTTCTTTCTTTCTTTCTTTCTTTCTTTCTTTCTTTCTTTCTTTCTTTCTTTCTTTCTTTCTCTCTCACACACGCACACTCTTTCTTCTTCTCTGGCTCTGTGTAAGGCCTGTCTGTGGTCTGACAGAGGGCATAGTGGACTCTCTAACTAGCCCTGTTGATAGACTAATGGGATTATACCAGTATTATGTTTGGGCCTGGCTGTGTTTGTTTGCCAGTCAATGCCATGGGCAAACAGAGATTTAGCCCAGCTGGTTTGACAACTTGCAAAACCACAACACAATCTCGTTCCTCTTTCTCTCTCCCCCCCCCACCCCCCCTGTTCTCACTCTCTTTCCCCTTTTCTCCCTCTGTATGTAGCCTACCTTTCTCTCTTTGTCTGTCTTTCACCTTCTCTCTTCCTCTTTTTGAATAAAATCAAGTGGCAAGGCTGATGGAGTAAGGCCACAACCATTGTCTTCCAAATATAAGCAAATTATGTTTTCTAGAAGAAGGCAAACAAGACTCTAGACTCTAGAGTCTAGAGCATAGCTCAAGTGCATGTGCAGCTCTTGACACAGTACTAGTCTTTTCAGAGGAAACCCGGCCTATAGAGACGTTTAGGGGTGATAGAGAGACGTTTAGGGGTGATAGAGAGACCTTTAGGGGTGATAGAGAGACCTTTAGGGGTGATAGAGAGACCTTTAGGGGTGATAGAGAGACCTGCGTAGGTCTGTGCCTGTGTTTCCGCGGCTCCTTTTCGGTGCATCTAGCCGCCTGCGTCACGACGGTGCCGCTGCCTGGGCAAAGGTTTGGGCTTATCAGCCCCCACCATAAGATCCTGGCCCGCCTGACTTGTTCTTCTTATCAGGGAGTCGGTCGACGGCCTACGGGAGAGTCGTAGCACACTGTGGCGGTTCATAGGGACGCTCTCTCTTCACCTTCGGCCGGACGGAAGATGTTATAATCTGGCGGAAAAGACGTAGGCTAGCACTTTCATTTTGATGTTACGGTGGAAAAGAGAAGGCCGCAGCTACGCGGAACAGAAAGGGGAACTAGATAATCAGAAATGACTCTTTAACCGTCACGTTCAGAAAGGTGAAGACAGCCGTCTTCTCGCAGAGTGCCCGCACGGACAGTGTGTCTACTCTGACTGTTTCGAGTTACCGTTAGCTCCCTCCCCTCCGCTCAGAGAGAAGCAAAGAGTCTTTCACAGTCTTCAGATGTTATACAGTATATGTGACCAGTCTGTCTGTCCCTACCATTCATAACGACACAGTCTCAGTCCCAAGGCTTATACCGGGGGGCTGGCGGAGTTGCTGACCGGTCAGGTGATGGATCAGAGACCGGTAGCAGGATAAACGGCAAAGACACAGACGCTGCCCGAGTACCTCTGGTCAAAAGGTTTTGTCATGTGATTTCCTTTCAACTCTCCCGTGCTGTAAGCAGCTGAGCAGGCCAGAGCTGACCTCATTCCTCAGGGTTGGTGCAATCACACGCTATATACTTTTGTACATGTAAGCCCCCCTTCACATAATTCTTGGAGGGATTAGGTGCGTGCGTGCGTGCGTGCGTGTGTGTGTGTGTGTGCGCGCGATTTAAGAGAGAGAGAGAGCGAAAGTTGGAGAGTTAGTGTGTGTTCGGGGGTTAGTGTGCTGTATGAGAGGGGTCTGATGACCGAGGAGTGATCGGGGTGATTGTGAAAGAGGCTGGTCATGTGCTTCTGACGGCCCCATCTGACCACAGTCCAGGACTGTGAGTCACGGCCTACTCCCAACCACCACCACCACCTGACAACTCCATCTGACTAAGTCTGACTAGCTGCCTTGTTCCTCGGCTCTGTTGTAATCGTCGACATGGCTTGCGGGACGCCAGCATGACTGAACCCTACGGACTTTATAGGCTGCTCAGGGTGTATCTGTGGGGGGGTGAAGAGGGCAGAAGGCCCTCATGACCGCGTTCCCACCGTCCCATTGTTCTCTTAATAAGGCGAGCGCCTCGGTAACCTCTTTTGTTTATTCGACAAATCCGACGGGTCGGTTTCCGCGCTCTCTGCTTGTTTATTATTACTTCGGCGGTAATTGAGTGATCTCTGTACTTTAAAGTCATTGAATCAGCACACCACAACATCCACAATTGAATCAGGCTGTATAGTTTAATTCAGCCACTCCCCAGAGCACAGCTGCGTGTGGTGCCGCTAACTCACGTCCCGATGGAACCAGGGTGTCTTGTACTGTAGTCGATCGGTCCAGTGTGAAGATGAAACTAGGGCTAAACTAAAAGGTTTAGGCCCAGTCCCAATACCCCCCCGCCCCCCTTAGCCCTTGACCCTTCCCCTACATTTTGTGCATTCCTGCATTGTGTGTGTCCCATTTCTTTTAGCTTCTAGGGCTAGTGGGCATAGACAACCATGGATCTCGATGTTCAGAGCTACTTGCTGTAACGACGGCGTTAAAAACCTAGCCTGAGATGAGCCTCGGAGTCCTCAACGCCGTGTTTCTGGTTTCTCTTCCAGGCTGCTGGAGTCGCCCTGGCGTACGTGGGCGCCTACGTGATCAAGAGCTACAACAACTTCGACAACTTCCTGGAGGACCGCTACACGATGATCCCCGCCGCCATCATCATCTCGGCGGGCGTGGTCATGTTCGTCATCGGCGTGGTGGGATGCTGCGCCACCGTGAGGGAGTCCAAAATCGGCCTGAGCTTCGTAAGAACCCCCCTTTCTCTCTTTCTCTCTCTCCCCCCTTTCTCTCTTTCTCTCTCTCTTTCCCCCCTTTTCTCTCTTTCTCTTTCATTTTCTCTCTCTCCCCTTTCTCTCTCACTCGCTCTCTCTCTCTCCCCTTTCTCTCTTTCTCTCTCTCTCTCCCCCCTCTGTCTTTCTCTCTTTCTCTCTTTCTTTTTCTCTCTCTCCCCCTCTCTCTCTTTCTTTTTTTCTCTCTCCCCCCTCTCTCTTTCTCTCTCCCCCCTCTCTCTCCCCCTCTCTCTTTCTTTCTCTTTTTCTCTCTCTTCCCCCCCCTCTCTCTCTTTCTCTCTCTCCCCCCTCTCTATCTTTCTCTCTCTCCCCCCTCTCTCTCTTTTTCTCTCTCCCCCCTCTCTCTCTCTCTTTTTCTCTCTCTTTCTCTCTCTCTCCCCCCTCTCTCTCTTTCTCTCTCTCCCCCTCTCTCTGTCTCTTTCTCTCTCTTTTTCTCCCCCCCTCTCTCTCTCTCTTTTTCTCTCTCTCCCCCTCTCTCTCTTTCTTTCTCTCTCAAACCAAGTTTCTAGACGGTGAGTCCATGAAGGTGTCAGCTACAGCACTAATCCAAACGCTACTTTGATTATTCGAGCACATTGTGGTTTGAGGGTGCTTCAAAGGCACTGAAGCATAAACTACAGATCTCTCAAAACAAACTAATAACAGCGGTGTGCTGTTAGGTGCCCACATGGGCAAGAGCCGCTTCCAAGAATTAATTTGGCTACCGGTTGAAGCCCGGGGTTTCTCTGATCAAATTCGGCCTGGTGCACGAGATCATTTTTGGAGCTGCGTCTAGTTATCCGTGAGATTACTTCCCACAGGTCAGAGATGTACATGATCATAAAACCAGAACATGCATCGCCAACTTGTGTGTCTGTTTAGATTTAAGACCACCTCCCCTTTGTCTTCTCTCCCTTTATGTCTCTCTCTCTCTCTCTCTCTCTCTCTATCTATCTATCTATCTATCTATCTATCTATCTATCTATCTATCTATCTGTCTATCTGTCTATCTGTCTATCTGTCTATCTGTCTCTCTGTCTCTCTGTCTCTCTGTCTCTCTGTCTCTCTGTCTCTCTGTCTCTCTATCTCTCTATCTCTCTATCTCTCTATCTCTCTATCTCTCTATCTATCTCTGTCTCTCTCTCTCTCTCTCTCTCTCTAGTATAAGATGTGTTGAGATGCCAGCCTGCCTACTTGTGAGTGGTAGAGTAAAGCGACGTAGATCAACTCTCTCTCCTGTCTGTCCCCTCGTCCACAGTTCTTCCTGATCATCCTGGGCGTGTTTGTGGCAGAGGTGGCTGCTGTAGTGTTGGGCTTCATCTACCAAAGCAAGGTCAGTTCAAATTTGAACTTTTTAATTTATTGTTTATTTTATTTTTATGCCTCCGCCAGGCAATAGCCTGGCCGGAGGCATTATGTTTTCAGGTTGTCCGTCCGTCCGTCCGTCCGATGTTTGTTAATGCAATATCTCGGGAACGTATTGATGGAATTTCTGCCCCTTTGGTACAAATGTTCACTGGAACTCAAGGATGAACTGCTTAGATTGTGGGTGTCAAAGTTCAAGGTCACTGTGACCTCACAAAATGTGTTTTTGGCCTGATGAACACAATATATCAAAGGCTTAACAGAATTTGTTCATATTTGGGTAAAATGTCCAGTTGGACTCAAGGATTAACTGATTACATTGTGGGGGTCAAAGGTCAAGGGTCACTGACTTCACAAAAGGTGTTTTTGGCCTGCTGAACACGATATCTCAAGAACGGCTTGACATAATTTGTACATTTGTCCAAATGTCCACTTAATTAGATTAATCGGATTCAATTTTGGTATTCAAATGTCAAAGGTCAAGGTCACCGTGACATCACAAAAGGCACTTTTGAACGCTAACGATAGCTAGCTAACGCTTATCCTAATGATAATGCTAATGCTAGCTAGCTAACGCTAATTCTAACACTAATGCTAGCTAGCGTTAGCATTAGAGTTAGCATTAGCTAGCATTAGCGTTAGGGTTAGGTTAGCAGTTAGTCAGGGTTAGGGTTAATTAGGTTAACTGCAACTTGCATTGTTGGGCGGAGGCATTTAGCCGCTATGCAGTTTTTTTGTTTTTACCTCAGACAAACCACTACAGCATCAGCTTAGTCATGTCACCACGGGAACAGGGGAGTTATTGTAACGCTAATCAGCGTCTGTCTGTGCAGATTAAAGGGGACCTGGAGCGCTCCATGAACAACGTGTTCCTGAAGTACGACGGAGCCAACTCCGAGAGCCGAGCGGTGGATTACCTGCAGAGTCAGGTCTGCTGGATCTCCCCTCTTTTCTCCTCCTATCCCCCGTCATCTGCTCCTCTCCCTTTACCTGTCCCCTCCCCCTCTCTTCTCTCCTCCTCAGCTCTCGTCTCCCTCTCTCCTCTCCCCTCCTCTCCTCTCTGCTCATTTTCTTCCCCCCCTTCGGATATAAAAGCATTAGGAGAACCTTCTTTCCTCCCCTTGTCCTTCATATACGCTCCCTCCTTCCTTCCTCCCTCCCTCCCTCCCACCCTCCCTACTAAATCAATCTAAACAGCTATGTCTCTCCCCTGCCTACAGTTGCAGTGCTGTGGGGTTGACACGTACACCAACTGGACTACAACTCCCTGGTTCGCCACCCATAACAACTCCGTTCCTGTGTCCTGCTGCAAGAACACCACAGGGTGCGCTGGCAGCCTGGCCCAGCCAGACCTGCTCAACACTCAGGTACGGAGATTGACCTCGCCTGACATGACTAGACGTTTCCGGGCTTGACTGGATTGGACCTTGACCCATTTGGACAAGACTGGACTGGACTTTATCACTGCTCGAAGTGATTCGACTGAACATTGGGTAATGATTGACCTACGTGTTCAGACCTCTGATCTGTTGTGTGCGTTAGACCGACCCGTACGACTTCTGATGTATTGTGCGTGTTCAGGGTGAGTGTTAGACCTACCTGTACGACCTCTGACGGGTTGACCTTTGACCTATTTGGTGTGTCCAGGGCTGCGAGACCAAGCTGGAACAGCTGCTGCAGGACGTGCTGAGCTACGCCATGCTGGTCATCCTGGGCTTCGCCATCATTAAGGTACGTCACCTTTCACCTGTCCTCTGGATTCTGCAGACACGGCTTCACGGTCGGTTTAGGTTAGGCCTCATCTGACCATAAAAATGAGTGAATAAAAGATTTGGGCCCAGTCCCAATACCCCCCCGCCCCCCTTAGCCCTAGCCCTTGACCCTACCCCTACATTTTGTGCATTCCTTCATCGTGTGTGTCCCATTTCTTTTAGCTTCTAGGGCTAGTGGGCATATCAAAGGCTAGTGGATGTTCACAAAGCCTCCAAATGGGTTTTCAGGTGCTGACTTGAACCGGAGGGTAGATGAAAATTCACAGGGTGCTTTGTGAACTTTGTGAACTGAGGCAGTGATATGAAACATGGCTGCTGGTGCGGTAAAAAAAAAGATATCTTCATACATAATCATTCCAAAATAGTTGAATCCATGGAACTGCATTTTGTCGCCCCAGTACTTGTAGACTACAGTGCAATGTTGAATCCAATCTAATCAATATAACTTTGTGTAAACTACGATTTGTGGGTGACAAAGTTGTTTCCATTTCCCGTGTATGAAGTCTGAAAAATAATCCAGTAGCAATTTTTCTGCACTTCCCCACTCATCTGATACCAGTGCATTTCTATGGGCAGGACTACACTGAATTAGCCGATGTGTAAACATGCTTCCTGGTTGTTCAATAGAATAATCTGAAATTTGGTCCGATTTGTCACAATAATAGCTGATAATGGTAGCAAGCAACAGTCTTTAATACGATCATGGTAAAATCATGCTGTAACATCCCAGGGACTCCACAGCAAATCAGGTAACTAATACAATGGGCTATATGCACAACTCCAGTACTTCCTGAAATTAGACATGCTTCTCTATTTCCTGTCCTACACTATTGGATGAAGTGGTTAATCAGGTGTGCCTGACTGCAGCACAATGTACTGGAGTTGTGCATATAGCCCATTCTGAGAAGAAAACGAGGAACAATAATTGTTCCTATGTACAAATTCAAGATCCGTTTTAAGATTCAGGATCAGTTTTATTGGCCATGTATTTGGTTCACACATACTAGGAATGTGACTAGGGTTAAGGCATACGCTGTTGCAGACGACATAGGACAGGGTGTGGGACAGGACAGGACAGTGCAAATGCAATACAAAACAAAAAAGGGAGAAGGGAATTGGGATTGGGCCTTATTCTGTGCCTGGGAAGCAACCTCCCTTCTATGTTGAAGACTATTATATAACAGAAGTTGCAGAAGTCTATTAAGTATGACCTGGTTTCTCAGCTGATGTTGATGTATCTGTCTGTTCTAGTCTAATTTGTAGTGAACGTGTCTGTTCTAGTCTAATCCGTAGTGAACGTGTCTGTTCTAGTCTAATCCGTAGTGAACGTGTCTGTTCTAGTCTAATCCGTAGTGAACGTGTCTGTTCTAGTCTAATCCGTAGTGAACGTGTCTGTTCTAGTCTAATCCGTAGTGAACGTGTCTGTTCTAGTCTAATCCGTAGTGAACGTGTCTGTTCTAGTCTAATTTGTAGTGAACGTGTCTGTTCTAGTCTAATCCGTAGTGAACGTGTCTGTTCTAGTCTAATCCGTAGTGAACGTGTCTGTTCTAGTCTAATCCGTAGTGAACGTGTCTGTTCTAGTCTAATCCGTAGTGAACGTGTCTGTTCTAGTCTAATCCGTAGTGAACGTGTCTGTTCTAGTCTAATCCGTAGTGAAAGTGTCTGTTCTCGTCTACTCTTCAATGAATGTGTCCCCCTGATCTCTTGCAGTTCTTTGCGATGCTGAGTGTGTGCGTCATCACCTGCAAAACAGGAAAGAGAAGTGGATACCAGCCTCTCTACGCCTGAAAGAGAGACAGCTCAAAGGCCGCCACAGAGGGCTGTATCACCGGCCCATGAACTCTGACCTCCTCCTACCCCGCCTCTTCCCCCCATTCCTCTTCTCTCTCCCCCACTCCTCCCTTCTCCCCTCTGCCTCTCTCTCCCCCACTCCTCCTCCCTCTGCCTCGCTCCCCTCACCCCCTACTCCCTCCCCATCCCAGGGGGTTAGGGGTCGGCACCCTTCTCGTAGCACGTGGGACACGACCAGAGCATCGCGACATAACAGCACACCTGTGGTCGTTTCCACAGACCCCATCTGCTCCTTTAGTTACCACCTTGCATGGCTAGTCTCCACTGAACGTGGGATTTAATCCAGACCAATATGTCTCTGAGAGACCAAACCAGAGACCATAATCTCACGCTAGTTTATCATCACCTGATTTAGTGACGGCACTGCCAAAGCTTGAAGATGCCACTCCATAAAGCCCCCTAGTGGCCATTTTAACAAGAGGCTGCAATTGAAAAAGCAACTATGAACATTGAGATTTGAGTGTGACCATTATGAACATTTATTTTAAGTTGCATGTTGGTTTTAAGATGAATTGTGATGTGATTAGCTGTAGTGGTAGATGTACCTCTGTATATGCAATACATACAGTATTTAGAAACAGTGGCACCTGCACAAGAAAAAGACATCAGTCTGTAGAAAGAGTGACATTTGATAGATGTAGATAGTCCATATGCTAATTCAGGTTATAGTTATTTTTAAAAAGAGATTTGGCATTGTAACTTCATATAGGCTCTTTAAATTCATAGATTATAGTGTAGGAACATGTTTCATAAAGAATGAATGTAACTGATGAAGGAAGGAAGTTTATTTTAAACATTTAACTGCAGTATGTTGATTCGTGCTGTTTTCTAACGCCTTCTGAAATGCTGAAGTCCAGTGGGTCCGTGAGCTGTAATGACTCCAGCAGCTGACTCAAACAGGAATTTGAATTTCATCACTCGTATGTATACTGTATGTACACTGTAGTTTGACTTGATTGTATATATAATGTAATAAAAACTAACAACACAAAATGCATTTACAATATGACATTGTAATTGGTTTTCTTCAAAGGGCATGCTCTTTAAAGTAGTTTTCTACTCAGGCTAAGGTACTACACTTTGAAAACCAAATCATTTCCGATCTGACGTTTGTTTTGGTGAACTAACCCTTTTAAACGATTTCTAAACGATCTGCATCCTGCCTGTACATTCGTACATTCCTCCTCTCTGCTCTCCTTCTGAGAAGACGGGGGGGGAGTGGTGGGCAGAATTCTGAGAAGAGGTTGGCATAGCAACCTCATCTGTTATCTTCCTGTGGCGTTAAGGACACACGGCTACAGCACATGAATACAGACCAACACAGATGTAGGATTTACAAGACACTTCATACATACAAGACACTTCGAATACATGTATTCGAACCTGACGTATCTATCAACAAAAGGTCAACTTTAATTCTGTTGATATGCAACTGGTTTGTGGATAGTGGAAAGTTATCCAAATGTTTAAAAAGCATTGCAGATCATTCATTCAAAGTGTTACTCATGATGTTATAACTGTAAACCCATAAGTGTCATGGAGGTATTAATAGCGGAGGATTCAACCGTCATATACGGAAGTTCAGAAACTATGTTTCGGGTGTAGTGAACACAACTGACCAGCAGGGTGTGCTATGTTTCAACCAAGAGCCCGAGGGGTACAGCAGCGTCTCTTGAGTAGCCTACAGACATGATAATATTCAGCCCCCAAAGTCCCCACACAGTTACTGCTGACATTTAGACAGGACTGTCCTTTTCAGAGAGCAGTGTTTCAAGCCAGTCAGATAAACTGCCTCTCTCCTTCACCTTCTCCTGTCTCTGCCTCTCCAGCTGAAATACTGATGCATAAAGAGAGAATAGAATAGAAAGTTTATATGCCATGTGTAAAAGGTACAACTACATTGGAATTCTTGTCATCGCTTGTCCTTACAGTATCTTATCAGTACTAATCAGTTCCTCATTCCAGTCCTAGATACGCAGATAGACATTCAAAGGTTCCCAAATTGGCAATTTACTATCCGTAGTCTATCGATGTCATCCTCCAGATATAATGCAAAAACACATATTGGCCTTCGTATCTTCCCATGAACGTATATTTTATATTTGCAAATTTTTTGTATTTTCACTGTTTTTGTATTGCATTTACACTGTCATGTCTTTGCATTGTCCTGTGCCTGTACCCTAGTCAAATTCCTAGCATGTGTAAATATGGCAAATAAACAGATCTTGAATCCCTTGAGCCTTGACCATCTGTATAAAAGATCTATATTTAGTAGATAAACTGCATGGCTTCAATGCGGGTACCTCTAATCTCCAACCATTACTGAGAGGTTTCACACAGAGATCCAGCTGATTCAGGTGTGTTTTTACGGAGGGAAACTTCAGACTTGCTCCTAACTTATTTATTCTCCCTGCCCCCAACAAACACACACTACACACATACTGTACCCCCTCTCTCTCCCTTCTGCTCTCTCCTTTTCTCTTTCTCTCTCAGACACACACACACACACACACAGGACCGTAACCCGAGCCCAGGATGTTGCAGGCCTGTGTTCCGCTGTGCTGTGCAGTGCAGTGTGAGGGCAGGAGGACATCCTGGTCTGAGGGGATCCAGGAACTCTGCATCAGTCCATGTCTACCTGTCCTCTCTCTCTCTCTCTCTCTCTCTCTCTCTCTCTCTCTCTCTCTCTCGTTTCTCTCTGAACGTCCCTTTCTCCCCCTGCCTCTTTCTTCCTCTCATCCTCCCTTTCTCTCTCTCTTTCTCTCTCTCTTTCTCTCTCTCTCTCTCTCTCTCGTTTCTCTCTGAACGTCCCTTTCTCCCTCTGCCTATTTCTTCCTCTCATCCTCCCTTTCTCTCTCTCTTTCTCTCTCTCTCTCTCTCTGTGTTCCATCACCAATCCAGGTTACACGAGCCCTGTTTCACTATGCTCCTACAAGCGTCAATTCGGCCGTGCAAAGCATCTGTGGATGATGATGTCAGGTGTCTAACTGTATGGTAGATCCTGAGGGACTATGGTACAGTAGGTCATAAGAGGCTAACTGTATGGTAGGTCATGAGTCTAGATGGATGGATGGATAGATCGATAGAAACTTTAATAATCTCCCTGGGGGGGATTTGGGCATTTCAGCAGTGAGAAAAGTACAGCATAGGTTGGAATACAGAATAAACACAGTAGCTAATACATAATAGAAAGGAATATACAGTAAAATTAATGTACAGTGTGTAAAATAGAATAGAATATACATACATACAGTCTGTATACATGTGTATACTATATATAATACATACATACATACATACATACGCATGCATGCATGCATGCACAATACTCAGGAACAGTCCGGCGCTGTTATAGAGTCTGATGGCCACTGGCACAAAGGAGCGCCGAACCGTTTTGCACGTAGGTTGGATGAGCCTGTGGCTGAAGGTGCTCCCCATCTGCCACAGCTCTTCATAACAGGAATGGGAGGGGTTGTCCAGCATGGACTTCAGTTTGTCCCTCATCCTCCTCTCCACCAGTCTCCAGGCTGTCCAGTTGTTGCCCCACGACAGAGCTGGCCTCCCTCTCCAGCTTGTTCAGGAGGGCAGCCAGGTCTTTGATTACTGTATGTACCTGTACTGCGGACGAACACAGGCACAGCTGTTCCTGACAACTTATCTGCTTCTGCATATAACCAGCTCTCTGTGTCTCGCTATCTCTCTGTCTACTGGTCTGATGCTATCTCATTTAATTAGAGGAGAGAGAGAGAGAGATTTGACTAGAGAGAGAGAGAGAGAGAGAGATTTGACTATCCATTCCAAAGTGTGTGTGTTTTAGTGTATAGTCAAGGTAAAACCCATTCTGTTTCTCTCCGTTCTGGTAGCAAACCCAGGTCTGTGTAATGTTGACCACATAGAACTTGAAGTGTTCGTCTAGCATCTCACAGGGTTGATTGCACAGCCTCTGTCTAGACAGGCAGAAAAAGTCAAACAATATTTATCAGCTTCCAGGGCTGTGGTGAGAGGGCTAAAGGACAAGCTCACTACAGATGTGTCTCCAACCTCACAAAGGCGGGTGGTGCTGGTGAATGAATGAACAAGTAGCCTATTTTGCACACCTGAACTGACTGAATTGCACGAGGTTCCGTTGCATGTGCCTTTTACAAACTCTTGCACACCTTAGACACGTTTGTACAATCTAGGCATGCTAAGGAAGGAGTCTTGTTTATTTACACTTGTATATTGGCATTTATGTTTATTTTGTATCTATTGTAAATTTGTATCTGTCTGGATTGTGTTAGGCCTACTTTGTCTTTTGGTGCTGTAACAGCCATTTTCCCCCCGGGGATCAATAAACTACTAATACGACTACTACTGGTAGCCAGTGCATAGGATATAAATATACATTATTCTTCGTCGTATGGGTTAGATGTTTGTTTCTCCTCTCTTCCCTGCAGGCTCGGGCCGAGGGGCTATCCTTTTACCACCCTAATCCTGGGTGAGGGTGCCCGATATATCGGACAGTCCTGGATGACGTGGTCTGCCGTTTGTTCCTCAGCGCCACACTCGCACGCCGCACAGGATGCCAAGCCCCATCTGTGCATTGATGAGCGAAAGCGTCCGACGCCGGTCCGGAGACGATTAAGCCTCACCCACGCCGGTCTGGGTAAGTCCATCCCAGAAGGGGAAGGACCAGCGGCTGGGATAAAATCACGGAGTCTGGAGGTGTTCGCCTCCCACTCCGCACGCCAGGTTTGGTCCGCCCATCCTGCCTCTCTGATGTTAAGATCTCTGCATTGCTGCAGGAGATCCCGTGCGGGACAAAAGGGTGTCTCGACTTGAGACGCCGGGGAGGCTCTGCTGTTGCAGTGAGCCTGTCGTGGAGCAGGTGGTTAGGCTCCACGGCCCGGCAGGCGAGACGTGCTGTGGTTCCCGTGCGGTGGAGGCCAGCGGGCTGGATGCCTGCGAGGATGGGAAGGTTGTTCACAGGAGTGGGACGCAGGCATCCTGTCACGATGCGCAAGGCTTCGTTGATAGGCGCATCGATGAGGCGAGTGTGAGCGCTGTGAGCGACCTGTCTAAAGTCACCGAGATAGGTTGGGTCGGCACAGCATGGCAGGAGTGTTCCATCGATGTGCACTCGAAGCTCATGTTTGGCTTCCTTGTTGTTAAGGTGGAAGGCTGCCAACACCATCTTTGCATCGCTGAGCTTCAATCTCCATTTCCGGAGGTATGCCGCTAGTGTCTGCATGTCCTAGCTCAATGTCTCCTCCACGGCCTGCCAGTCTCCAGCGGAGTACACCAGCGCGAGGTCGTCTGCGTAGGCATACTTCCTGGAGACTGTGATTGGCAGGTCGTAGGTGTAGATGTTATAAAGGAGGGGGGCCAGGACAGATCCCTGTGGCGTTCTTAAGGTGTTGCAACCTGCTTTGCTGTCCGCTACCAGTGGTGACGGTGAAGCTGCGGTTTTGGACAAGCTCCATGATCATGCTGACCATTTGCCTGTCCGGCAGCAGGCGGAGCAGCTTGCAGGTGAGGCCACGGTGCCATACGGTGTCGTAGGCAGCCATCAGGTCTATATAGACGGCTCCGGCTTTTTTTTTTTTACCGAAAAGCTGTCCTCGATGTCTTGAGTCATCAAAGTGACTTGATCTACGCTCGATCTCCCACGTCGGAACCCGGCCTGCTCCTGTGGGAGCAGCGGGTCGATGATTGGTTTGACGTGGGCGTAGATGAGACGCTCGAGGATCTTGAAGAGGATACATAACAGAGAGATGGGGCGGTAACTCTTGGGGTCCCCTTCGGGATTGTTCGGCTTAGGGATCGCGACAACTAGGGCTCTTCTCTAGATTTTGGGGATCTTGAGTTGGCGCAAGCAGGAAGAGAGGAATACTCTTAACCAGGACTTCAAGGCAGGCGCGGCATGGAGTATAAGCTCCAGCCAGATAGAATCAGGCCCCAGAGCTTTCCCTGGCTTTACATGCTGGAAGGCAGCAGCGAACTCCTCCGGTGTGAATTCACCGGAGATGTTACCGTCGCTAGGAGTTGTAGCCTTCCAGAGGTCAGACACTTCTTTTTCCACGAGACGTGACGATTCCCCACTTTTTGTCCCACTTTTCACAAATTGTGATGCAATTTTGTTTGCAGAGATGGGGCAGTGATGGGGGGAATGTCTAGACCTAGCAGTGAGGTTGTTAAGGATGCTCCATGCCTTGCGGCTGGAGTGTGTGAAGTCGATGGAGTTAATGGCCTCTTCCCAGTGCTCTTGTCTCCTTCAGTGGAGTCTAGACAGCAGGGCTGAGGCAAGTCTGTCTGACTCAGCTCCTGGGAGGGCCCAGAGGAAGGCATTGCGTGGGATGGATTTTTTTGGCCGCTTTCACCAGTGTGCCGCAGAGTTCCCAGTACGCCTCATCCACGTTGTTGGTATTAGGTGGTGGAAGGCATCTCGTGGATCTATGTGTAACGAGGCGGTAGCATTTCTAGTTGGCCTTTCAAAAGTTACATCGCTTCTCCGGTTCGCTCGTGACTTGCTCAGGTCCTCGAGTTTAGGCATGGTAATCAGCGATGTTGGGACCGCGGGAACTTTCCTAGCACGTGTCTATCAGGGAACCAGTTATCAACGCCGACGCTTGCGAATGCCAAGTCTGGATTCGTCCCAGTTTTCCAGAAACCTGAGACAAAGCTGGCTGCGCCCTTGGGATCGTACAACAGGGCCAGGCTATTGTTAGCTGCCCAAGACCAAGACCAGAGTTTATTGAGACCAAGACAAGACCAAGATTTTAAGGGGTTGAGACGGAGTCATGACCAAGACCAGGCCCGCTGTTGCTATGTGCTTTTTTCTTAGTGTAGATTTGCACAAAAATTCCATGTGATTTACGTAGCCAAATTTTATGATGGATGGATTTGCTGACATCCTTACAAATAGACAACACCACCTGACTCCCTCAGTCACTTTATTAGACTGAGCGCAGGAGGCGGGTTGATGACACAACCGTTACATTTTTTCAAATTAGTGGCAGGTTATTGGTTGCATTTGAAGCGGGGAGTTTTACATCCAATCACAGTAATGATGTTAACAAATAAATTTGACAATGCACAGACATTCCCACAGTTGTGGTCTTGACCGGTCTTGAAATAAAACCCCGAGTCCTCTGTGTCCGAGACCGAGACAAGACCGAGTAAAAATGCAGTCAATTCCGAGACAAGACTTTCAAAAAGATCTCCAAGACCGGTCTCAAGTTTAACAATTTTATATACCACCCAGGAGCCAGAGGGCGCTGTGTGCACTTTTTGAATGGGCACTGCAGTACTTAGCATAAAGTACCAACATTGTCACTCAATTTTGAACAAAACGACTTGTTCTTACCAACCTTGGTGGAGATAATACCTAAGGGTACACATGTGTGATGGTGACTGTTATAAGCACTTGAATTTTGTGGTCATTTTTATTTTTTACAAAAATGCCAGTTTCTCCACCATCTTGTGTTGGATTTCTTAGATTTGAGATCACTCTATAGGGGGAGCTGCACCAGACCTGTACCTGTCCGGTTTATGAGGATAAACTTTTTATAGGAAAGAGAATGGTGACTGGAGCGCTGCTGGTATCCCTTTAACCACCGGTGCTCATGGAGGGGAATGAAGGATTAGATAAAGTAGTAAAAAGCTTTTATTTCATTGGGCTATATGAACATTATAAACACCAACATGTTTCGGCATTAAGCCTTTCTCTACTGTAGGTGTGCTGGCTTTTTTGCTGGCTTTTTATAGGTTTTGCCAAAGTTTCAGCCTACAGCCAAATCCATCATGGCTGAGACTATGGGTCTGAATAGCAACATACATTTTTGTCCAATGGGGTGGAAATGCCAATATTGTTTGCTAAATTGCTTATTACATAGCCACCTAGGGTCGAATTGTGGTGACTCTTTTTGGCCTAGTTACTCTGTAGTTTGGGCCTTGTGATTTTTAGCACCAAAGACGTTTTTTTGGTCCAGGACTTCAAGACCTATTCAAGCATTTCCAGGAAAAATAATAAGATATACCATCGATTACAAAATGGTTCCTATATTACTAGTGTAGGAGCCCTAAAAATGAAGGTTCCACACATGGGTTAAGATTGCACATACAATTCAGAGAGATTATTATGAGTCCGAGTGTGCTGTAACTTGGTAGTGATGTCTACCTAGACCACAGAGACATGCAAATAGAACATCATTACAGCCTGAATCTGACGGAAAGTGGAGAGAGACAGGGAGAGAGAGAAGGAAAGAACGAGTGAAATGCAGAGAGGGAGGCAGCGAAGTTGAGAAAATGTGTTTCATGTAAAAACAAAACAAACAAACAAACAAAAAGTATTTCCCTGCACAATCCTACTCCCTTCAGTCAGAGGGAGACACTACATTTGTTCTCTGTGAAGCTACAGCACATTTGTCTCGTAACAATCTCTCTGCAGTGCTCATTCAATTATCTAAGAATACACAATAGGGGGACCAAATTGCCAGGCCAGACATTATTTCAAGCAGTCAATTATCTGTTGCCAATCCTTATATAAAAACAATAGCCACAACCTTCTTGTAGATCCTCTTTGCTGATGATGCATAAGTAAAACCAACGCCTATAGGGAGGCACACAATTATTCATGTAGTTTCTAGTTTACAGTAGGCTAATTACATGGAGTTCATAGTAATTATTAATGTAGTTTACAGTAATTCCATGGAGTTCGTAGTAATTATTCATGTAGTTTACAGTAATTACATGGAGTGCATAGTAATTATTCATGTAGTTTACAGTAATTAGGACCCTGGTGACCCCATCCTCCCAGGCTCTCACCTCCCTGATAATCCCAGATCTGTGAGAGGCAGGGAGCCAACTCTCCCAACTCCTCCTCACCCCACTGCTAATCTGCTCTCAGGGGCTCAACCTGCCTTCTTGGACCCTGTGTGTGTGTGTGTGTGTGTGTGTGTGTGTGTGTGTGTGTGTGTGTGTGTGTGTGTGTGTGTGTGTGTGTGTGTGCATGTGTGTGTGTGTGTGTGTGCGTGTGTGTGTGTGCGTGCGTGTGTGTGTCTTTGTGCGCACGGTTTAAGATGTATAGGGCCTTATTGTGAAAGTTGAACCTCGGAATACATCCCACGTTGTGTCCATAAAGTAGGCCTACTGAGATGACGGACTCTGAGTGGATGAGAGTGGACACACAAGACAGAGAGGCCAACAGGCTGAGATAAGAGAGCTCCACACAGCACTGCAGCAGGTGTGCAGATAACAGCCTGATTGACAGCAGCGAACGTGACGTCAGATCGAGGGGGGCGCCGCGGAGTTTCCTATTTGATAAGAGGTCCCTATCCTAGCTGCAGCCCAAGAACTCGCTCTCGACTACACTGCACTGGACAGAGAGAAAGAAGACTCACCACTGTCGGTCCACTATTTAACAGTGTATGTTGTTTCTGTCTGTGCTCTGGTTGCGTTTGGAAACAGCTTATTCCTAGAA
The DNA here is from genome assembly GCF_949987555.1 of Borostomias antarcticus. Classification (NCBI taxonomy): domain Eukaryota; kingdom Metazoa; phylum Chordata; class Actinopteri; order Stomiiformes; family Stomiidae; genus Borostomias; species Borostomias antarcticus. The sequence continues at coordinate 5,469,173 of NC_140239.1, read as the reverse complement.
ATACATTATTTGGCGCGTGCACCATCAAAATCTCCCGCACGGATCGCCCCGACCGAGTATCAGACCGACTGTTTTATTAACGACATAGAACGATTAGACGTTTTACTAATTAAAAATGAACCTTAGAGTGGCATATCTTCCGAACCTTCCTCGGCTCTGCTGCATCTTTACGACAGACTGCCTAGCATACGGTGAGTGCACTGTGTTGTGATTATCTTCGGTGGAGCCTTTGTAGTTTTAGCTCAACGGATGGGGCCGAGAGATAAAAAGATAACGACACAGCAGAAGTAGACTCATCGGTACATCTCCCTAAAATCAATTAAACTACTTTGGACAAACGGGGAAATTCGGAAATTACGCTAAAAGGCAGGCTATAGCCTACTGTGTCTTTATCTCTCTATCTCAGTGCTCTGAGTGTCTCTTCACACGACACGGGCGTTGTGTTGCCACACAAAGGCAGATGTAGACCGTGGTATTATTAGGCTATGGTAGACTATCACGTCTCGCCTAGAGAATGATATGAATGTGATATTTTACGAATGTGATAAAGAACCATCAGGTCGCTACAATAGGCCTATAAAAGGATTTTAACAGTCACACTATTTTACTATTTTGCCTTTTGGTAAATAATATTGACACTATCTACAATATTCCAGAGGCAGTGGAATATGTTATGCACGTGCTTTAATCAATCGCAGAAGGTTTTAAACAGGCATAGCCTAGATTACATAACCCCTGGAATATGGAAATAAAAGCAGCGCCGTGTCCCGAGCTATACATTATTTATAAAGTTAGCCTGCATCCTCCCACCGCCGCTCTGGTGTCAACACTCTCCTCTCATTTTACTCTCTAGTCGCTTCAGAAATGACGGTTCTTGGAAAAGCCTATAGGCGCAAATTGTCACTTGAATCCACCAGATAATGACATAGTTTGTTGTTGTTGTTATTAGCCTATTATACGACTCTCATACTTAGTCCGATATGTTTTAGTCCTGTATTATTTTATTTACTTATCTTGTCACGTATGAGAATAGGCCAGCCAGGGAGTCTCTTCGTTCAACGGTTAATGTAGTTTAGACACCGTTCTGAGAATCGTTTACCCTATCAATATCATCACTACACCTAAAAGGCCATCTTGCGCAGGTAGTTCCCATTATGTAATGTGAGTTTGTAGCATGTTATGTGATATTATGTCCTGTTAATCTGTTTCTCCCTCCGCTGCCCCGGTAACGGCAGGTGCGTGAGTGGTGCTGGATATCGGAAGTGGCCTGCAGTGTCCAGGGGGCAGGATGGTCAACAGCCTTCATCCAAAGAAGACACCAGGAGGCAAATAGATTACTGAGGGATTACACACACACACACACACACACACACACACACACACACACACACACACACACACACACACACACACACACACACACACACACAGGTGCCTTCCACAGTAGCCTACTAGGATTGACTGGACAGTGGACGGACCACGCAGTAGCCAGAGACTGGATGATCTGAAAATTGACTGACTGACTGACTGACTGACCGGCTGATTGACTGGATTAACTGGCTGCCAGATTGTCTGGCTGGCTGACTGATTTCATGGAAGGGGAGGAGCCAATAAACTGACGTGGTGCTGCGATTGGTCCAGCAGGTTTAGAGAGAAACCCCAGTTCCGAGGGGGAGCGGAGCGGAATGCCTGTCTGCTGTCCCATGGTGCATCAGCGGGCAGTGGGCGCAGGCAGAGGAGCGTTGCCATGGAGATGTTTGCCCTGTGCCGGATTGTAGAGTTATTGTTTCACACCACTGGATCTAATGAATCTACCTCGGAAACAACCTTCACTGAACGGAACTGCCGCCCCGTTCAAATCACCAGGAATGTATTCACACGGCTGCTGTATTCACACAGATTTCTGATGAGCAGTTTGGGGAAGGCATAATCATGAAGTGTCATCATGAATATATTATATATATTTTTTAAACTCATATTTGAGGTCATTTAAAGTCAGCTTGGTTTCATTTCCCCCCTCCCCGTGAAATTATTCACCAGAGTTTGATCCCGCCCCCTTTCCACACTCTTTCACCAGATCATATTATGAACGTTGCTGATGTCACCACGCAACAACGCCCCACTGGAGTTGAGTACTCGGATACCTACTTGATCACAGGATCTATTTTCCATGATTATGATCCATTATGAAAACCCCAACCTTGTCATGCATGGGTAATGTAGCGAAAGGGTTTTCTAAAGACAGAAGTTGAGTGGATTCAGTTCAACTCACTCAATTCAATCAACTCAGATCGACTCATCCTGAGAGCGAACACTTAGTCACAGACTACAGGTGAACCCGTAAGGAGACCCAGAGAGGAGTCCTAAACCTCCTCCGCCATGGCCTGGCAAGACCCCCCTCTCGCCCTCCACGGGTTCGACCTGGGAGGTCATTACGTCGACCCCCGACCTCTCGGCTCCGGGGTCACGGGCCTGGTCCTGTCGGCGCTGGACCAGCGCACGGGCCGACGCGTGGCGGTGAAGAAACTGGTCATGCGCGACGCCGTCACCGTCAAGCACGCCCTGCGGGAGGTCAAGATCACGCGGAGGCTCCGGCACGAGAACGTGGTGTGCGTCCACGAGGTGCTGGGGCCCCGCGGGCGGCCCCTCCCCCGGGACCCCGCCCAGCTCAGCGCCCTCTACATCATCCAGGAGTGCATGGAGACGGACCTGGCCAGGCTGTTGGAGCAGGGGCCTCTACCCCCTGGTCACGCCACACTGCTCTTTTATCAGCTCCTACGGGGACTGAAGTTCATCCACTCGGCTAACGTCCTGCACCGAGACCTGAAACCCGCCAACATCTTCCTCAACATGGACCAGCTGCTGCTCAAGATCGGAGACTTCGGCCTGGCGCGCATCGTGGACCCGCACTACTCCCATAAAGTGAGTCATTCAATTCCGTTCAGTTCATCTCAGTTCTGTTCAATTCATTTAGAAAAGCCTTTCTTTATTCCCCGGGTGAGAATTAGCTACTTAATCATTTGGGATGAGACCGCAACAACGGACTTGTTGATTGATTACCTCAATCAATCCCAAATCAACCACCGCCGTCCCTGACCGTGTGTGTGTGTGTGTGTGTGTGTGTGTGTACCGAGTTAACCCCCCCATGTACCCTGTGACGCCCTCTCCTTGTAGACCTCGTAGGTGTAGATTGCTTTCTCCGCCGTGGTCACACGTCCGTCCCTCCCGACGGCGGCGTGCTGTCATCGGCCGGCCCTCTCCGCCTCCCCCGCGCTCAAACGCCGCTCCCCTCCACCCGTCCCCCCCCCGCGTACTGGGCCTCCGAGAGATTAATGTGACAATTTACTGCTCCATTGTGCTGCTTTATTATTGCAGTGGATCACAGAGTGTAACACTAGCAGGCCCTGGGTTCCGGGGAGGGCTCCGGTGAAAGGGGAGCTTTGTCGGATCTGGGCCCAGGCCCAGGGCCCCCCTGCCCGGGCAGCGGGGGGTGCGGACGCAGGGGGTGGAGGTGGAGGGAGACGGAGGAGATGGCTCCGACTGTGAGCAGCAATAACAGACCGTCCTGGACCAGAGCGAGGGGGGGGGGGGACAATGAGGCCCGGGTCGTGG
>NC_140239.1:5450561-5460561 GCF_949987555.1 Borostomias antarcticus | reverse complement strand
CGTAAGACAGAACAAACATTAACGCGATGCTCCTCAGGGAAGGAGCTTGTGGTAGTTTCAGATGATGTTTAATTCAAACGTGTGTTGTGTCAAATCTGAGATGAGAATAATGGCCTGAGGGGGAGAGAGAGAGAGAGAGAGAGAGAGAGGGAGAGGGAGAGTGAGAGAGAGGGAGAGGGAGAGAGAGAGAGAGAGCGAGCGAGCTTCGCGCGGAGCTTAGAGAAACAGACACTTGTTAACAACTCCAATAAATCTCTCTCCCCCCCACAATCACTGACGTCACCTTCCAGTCTGCTCGGTTAACAGCCAATTACTGTAGCTTGTTCTGGATGTGTGTGTGTGTGTGTCTGTCTGTTTGTGTGGGCGAATGACAAATCTAGCATATTACTATGAACTATCCACTTGAGCCACTGCAGAAGGATGAGACAAGTGACAACACAGTGTTACCAATGTATTTCGGCATGCTCTATAGGCGGGATTTGAACCCGTGTCTCTGGCATCGCAAACGCCATCTTATCCAGCTACGCCGATGAAAAGCTAGCTCTTCATCGGTGCGGCTGGGTGGTATTTATACTGGGGGAGTGAGTTTAACCGACAACTCTACAACCTTCTCAAGGACTCACAAGGACTCAGCTTTCACTCGGTTACAACCGCAACTGTCCTATAAATGACATTACATTACATTACAGTACATTACAGTCATTTAGCAGATGCTTTTATCCAAAGCAACTAACAATAATTGCATTTAACGTAGGAAAAGCCGAGTACTACTACTCGCCAGAACTCACAAGTGCATCTCTCTAAAACAAGTGACTAAGAGCATAATCTAGTGCTGAAGGCAAAGTGCAAGAATAGCAATCTAAAATACAATAGGTGCTTAAGAGGGTGGATCGTTGTAGTACTTCTTGAAGAGGTGAGTTTTAAGCCTGCGCCGAAAGACGGTCAGCGACTCTGCTGTCCTGACGTCAGTGGGCAGTTCGTTCCACCACTGCAGGGCCAGTAAATTACTTCACTCTGCATCAAGGTTATTATAGTTAACGAAAACTAACTAAAAAACGAAAACTAGGTGTGAAAAAACATTTTAATTAACTGAAATAAAAATAAAAACTAGGCTTTACAAAAAAACGATAACTAACTAAAACTGTATTGTGTGTTTACAAAACTAACTAAAATAAACTAAAAATGTAGAGAAAATGTCCTTAGTTTTAGTCTTTTTCATTCCATACATAAGCCTAGTATTTTGGATGGATATGAAATCTATCCTCCATTATTTCTTTAGCTGTGCCCCTGCGCAGAAGTAATCTGACGTCCGCCAGATGGTTAGTTTTGCACAGAGTGAAACAACATGAGCTCACGAGATCAGGATGGTCTCACGAGGCTAGCGCAGAAAAAAAACAAACAAAAACTAATACTGAAACTAATAAAAACTAAACTAAAACTAAGCATTATCAAAAAATAAAAACTAAACTAAACTAGCAAATCTGCTTTAAAAACTAATTAAAACTAATCTGAAATTGAACACAAAAAGTTAAAACGATATAAAAAAAAAATAATAATGAAAAAAGCTAAACTATTATAACCCTGCTCTGCGTCTCCTCTCCTCACCTGCCCAGGTACGACGCCAGTCTGTCCTCAGACCTCTGCTGGCAGCAGCACGGGCGCTGCCAGTGCGTGCCCCGCCCCCGAGCCTCCGACCTGGGGGATGGCGAGGAGTTGGAGGAGGAGGAGGAGGAAGAGGAGGGGGTGCAGAGAGACCCCCGGGCGGGGTTCCACTCCTCCCATCCGGAGGAGGAGGCGCAGGTGGACCCCAGGAAGTACTCCCACAGCAGCTCGGCAGAGCGCTTCCTAGACCACTCCCACTCCTCCCTGGAGCGCGCCGGCGGCTTCGCCGAGCTGGACTGCGGCCGCTCGTGCGACTACAAGGTGGGCTCGCCGTCGTACCTGGACCGGATCGCCTGGCGCGAGGGCAAGCCGCAGCACTACTCCGAGCCCAAGCTCATCCTCGACCTGTCGCACTGGAAGCGCAACAGCCTGCTGCCGCCGCCGCCGCCGTCGTCGTCGTCGCGCCCCGTGGCGCCCGTAGGGGGCGGCGTGGAGGACCTGCCCACCGGGGACACGGGCGACCTGTTCCGGGAGATCTCCCGCTGGGTGGAAAGCACGCAGTCACGCCTCTGCTCGCCCAGCCCGCCCCCGGAACCCCTGACCGGCTGCCCCTCCTCCCCGCCTCTCCCCCTCTCCCCCACCGAGCTCGCGCCCTCGGTGCCCGTCTTCCTGCGCTGCTCGCCCGTGCGGCGTCCTCCCGTCGACCTCGACGACGACGACGAGAGGCTCAGTCCCCCTCCCTCCTCCTTCCTTCCCTCGCTGCTGCCCTCCTCTCCCTCCTCTCCTCTTCCTCCGGCGTCTCCTCCTCCTCCTATCCCATCTTCGTCCTCGTCTTCCTCCTGTTTTGACGCCACGCCCCAGCCCTCCCGGAACCCGCGCGCCGGTGGGGAGGAGACGCACTTTGACCTGGACGTGTTTATCTCGCGGGCGCTCAAACTGTGCGGGCAGAGCGAGGAGATGGATGGAGGCGGAGATGGCTCCAAGCGGGCGAATATCAACGGGGTGCCCAGACTGCCAGAACACCGCCCACCACCACCCCAGACCCCTAACTCCTGATTCGTCGATAAAATGTATTCAATTCTGATTCGGTGCAAGAGGAAGCACTATTAGAAGTTACTAAACACTACCTGTACACTAGTTAAGTCCTCCACAGCTGCTGTGTCTTAGAGGACACGGTGAGTCTGGTATGTGAGACTACCTTCAACACAAACCCTCACTGTAATGAGTTATGCTGCTCATATGCTTCTATTAGCTGCCGTTAGCTACAACGAGGAAGACATTTCCAAGGTCATAAGCGCTCATCAAGGTCGTAAGATCAGGGTCAAGACTAAGACCTGTGTGGTTCACTGACTGGATTACAGTCATCGATCATGAGGTCGAGGTGGTTCTACCGCGCGTATCATTAATAAGATTGACACTGATGTAAATGATTGTTCTTTTTACAGTGTATTGTAAGCCTGTGTTGCATGAGAGGGATACTCTTACAAGAATGCCGGCAAATACTTGGATGGAAGAGTACCACAATAACTGGGAGAGCATGGAACTGTTGACGGTTTCCTGCTGGTTCTTCCAAACACTATCGCAGTGTGGTGTTTTTTTTAGATACAGTATCTTCTGAATGTAAGGTCTTCCTACAGCAGTCTTCTGTGAGGAGGAAGGAAGGGGTGAAGAGAGGAGGAGAAGAGAGGAGAGGAGGAGAGTCCGAATGTAATTTTCTAGACTGACAGCATGATGGTAGCATACAAGACAGATGTCTCCTAGGCCTCTTATGATGTTGATATTCTTTACACTGTTATTTAAAGGGATAGTTCACCCCAAAAACAGCTGATTTACACTTGCCTACACTCCTGACAAGTCATCCTGACAGACCGTATAGTATTGTTATTTGGGTGAACTGTCCCTTTAAGTTACCTTTGCTACTGAGTTCTTCAACAGCGTGCCTTGTAAAAGTGTATAGATACTAAGAGCTGTTTCTTTAAAACATCTTTCTGATATCCGTTATCTACAGTTTGCAGTACAGTATTTGTGTTGGGTTGTGTTTTGTCCTCTAATTGAAAAAGGTGTGTTTCCTCGGTGAGCTAATCTGCTTTAGGTTCGGAGCATGTCATTATCCCACACAGGAAGCTGCTGTCAATATGCAGAACAAATGAGTATATCCTCAAAAACTCTTCCGACATAACGCTGGTAGTCAGTCAAGCAGTAGTTGAGCGGTAATTGAAAGTTGAAATCATGGCCATGTGTTGATCACATGAGGTTAAGCAGGTTACATGGAAACCAGTAGGAGGCTGTTGAGCACCCTTCATGAGTCATTGATAACTTGCACAATAAGATCCTGTGTGTAATAGCACAGTCATTATGGAGATTGCAGGGTAGGTTTAGTATTACAAAAGCAAAGCAACATTATCTTGTGTTAGTAGCAAAAAATAATGGGCAGATTAAGCACATTAGACTAGAAATTATATGGACATGGTTAGCTGCACACATGCACGTTCACCGCACACACTTCACACACATGCGCACACACACACACACACCACACGCACACCACACTTCACACATACACACACACCACACACATGCACACACACACACTATATTACACACACACACATACAGTACACACACTATTACACACACACGCACACACTATATTACACACAGACACACACTTCACACGCACACCACACATATCACACACACACACACACATGCACACATACACAAACACACACACACATGCACAACAGTAGCAATCTGGGCCAGCAACCTCATATACAGTACAGGTAGTGCAGCAGTCAGCAATAATATCAGACATGAGAGATCCAACATGATTTCCTTATAACCAGGAAGTGGATGTACCTCAGTATAGCTTAATGCTTCCAGCTTGCTGAATGTAATATAGTTGTGGTGCATGACTTGATGAAAACTATCAAGATTATTTACATTTCAAATGTTTGTTGAAAAGTCACCATCTCAGTACTTTGAGATTGTCTCACAATGAAAAGTGCTTTATAAATAAAATGAAATAATAATAATAATTAATGTTATTGTTATTCGTATTATTGTTATTATTGTTATTATTATTATATATCTTTACTATAGGTTGTCTTGGTTTTGTCATCTATCTACCAGAGGCCGATCTACAGTAAAAATGGACAGTCCGACTTACAGTAAACATCTTTTTGCAGTTCGAGTTTTGCTTATCAACAATAAAATAAAATAAACATTCTCTGCGTGTGGGTGGTGATTTGACTCCTCTGGCCGCTGTTGTCAGCAGCAGTGCTGTCTGACGGAATATTCTCTGACCTTGGCACAGGAAGGACACTCCTGAGGTGAAGCAAGGTGGCAGAACATCAGCCTGCTGTAGCACCAAGCCCAGCTGACTTGAGCTGTGCCATGTTGGCGTGGTCACATATACATAACCCCTAGAATAGTGCAGAAAGGACTTGTGAATAGAAGGAGGAAGTGAATAGAAGGAGGAAGAGCTAACAGAGTGCCTTTTTTGACACCCTGGTGCCTACAGAGAGGACGGTGTTAAAACAAATGATTTTGAGCAGGACAGAAGGGTAGGCTTCCATCTGAAATGTGTGTTTATACTGAACACTGCACCAGTGAATGAAACAGAATGGAGTAGAACACTTGAAACAGAATGGAGTATTTTATTTAGTCTAGTGGAAGATTCACAATTGTGTCTTAATTTCGGTTGGTATAACACTGTACTTTTGGTTTCAATTTGTTTTTTTTGTTTTTTTTGGGGGGGGGGGCGAGAGGGGATGTGAAAACCAAAGACTAGAATTAAAAATCTCTTATAGGGGGTTGAGGATACCTAAATAGGGGGGTGCTACGAACAACCCTGGCAACCCTGCGCATCTGTTGCTGCGACTGTCGGAACGAAGCGGAGGGGAAGCAGATCACGCTTCTCTGGAGATTATAGGAGCAGTGTCATACGGTTACCGTAAGCTACAAATTGTAGAAAAGGGACTATTATTTTTTCTTCTTTAAGCGGAGGTAAGACGTCACATTATTGGTACATTGACAAATATTTCCCTCATGTTCATATAAATTCAGCTATAGCCCAGCAAGCTTTTACCGGATCCAACCTATTCAATTAAGATTGGTGCTTCTGCTCTACGTGAGCTCGTTTGAATGATGAAACGTAACGTTAGCTACTAACGTTAGCCTTCCTAACGTTAGCCTTACTAAGCCTTACTAACGTTAGCCTTACTAAAGTTAGCCTTCCTAGCCACGGAGGTACAGCTAGCTAGACGCCGGTTTTGATGATGATGAAGATTTTATGTCGCATTGTGTGTTTTGCAACGAAATAAGATTATTTTAATTTGCCTACTATGTATTTAGGGTTGATTTTATTGAATGGTAGGATACTGCTAGGCAGCTGTGTGGTTATTTGGGTGTCAAGCTACTTTCTGAGGCACGTGAGTCGCAGCTGTTAATCATGTACTGTACATTGTACTGTACACCGGTGCCACCTGCATTAAGGTGTCGATCGTGCTTTCCAAGGCATTCACTTTTAGGACAGTCTATTCTAACGTCGCTGATCTTGTTTTGTGAAATCCAGCTTTTAAAACCTAACCATCTCCAGCCTTATCCTTAAACCTAACCTTAACCATAACCCAAATATAAGGTATTTATGCCTAAAATAGTCACCGCCTTTACTTTTGCCGTTGCCATCTGTTCACTAGTTCATTCTTATACCCAGTACGTTTGTCCATGTTTTCAATGTGATCAACACGATTCTGAACAGGCTCACGTGGACTGGTGGCCAGTGTTGTTGTACTAGACTGGAGCTGAAAATAACCAGTTCAAATGTCAGGCAAGGTTACAGTGTTCCACGGGAGTACATTCCCTTTGAAGAGGCAATTGAACGTGTACTATATGTCCAATGGAGCCGAATAGCAGGCCAGGAGATTGCCTGTGTTTCTCTGGGCTTAAGAGAAAGTGAGAGTGATGGTGAGAGAGAGGAATTGAGATATAGAGAGGGATATATACTATAATAGCAGTTAACTCTCATTTTTGCTTCATCAATACATAGAGGTTTGCTCAGTGGGTTGATGGGAAGTGGTATGACAGGATTTGTCAGTTCAGTCAGCTTCTCATCGCTGCTAGAAGGTGTAGTTCTCTGTGCTTAAAATGAAAGAATAGATGGATTGATGATGACGTAGAGGAGTGTCTCTGTTTGGGATTACCTAAACCCATCCCTACTGTACAGCACTCTCTTCTCTCTCTCTCTCTTTCTGGTCAAAGTCAAGTTGTCTTATCTTATCTGGCTCTGTGTTATCACGTTCACAGCTGCCTCCTTCCCATTCTAGGAGGCGAGCGATGCTGATGATGATGATGAGGATGAGGATGGGATGCTAATGGGTTGGACTGGGGAGGGGCGGGCGGGTGGGGGGGGGGGGGGGATAAGGGAGACCAGATGGGTTCCATTCCATAACCCAGATGCTGTTCTCTCTGGCTCAGTCCTCACCGGGTGCCCCTGCCCAACGATGCCACCGTGTTCGTTTGTCGGAGTGTGACTGACCGTGTTTAGATCAGCCAGAGAGCGCAGGCAGATGCTCTCTCTATGCGCTTACATAAGCTGCCTATAACCAGTCTTCTCTAGCATATGGTCAGTTACAGAACCCAGCCCATTTCCCCAGCATCGGTGACTCAAGCATTTCAGGCTTTCCTTTTAGTTTTAGTAAAAAAAAAAAAAAATCCATGGTTACCTCTGCATGCTAAAGTTTCAGTTCCCTAAATAACCTGCTTGTCATAGCTAGCTTTCCTTCTTCCTTTCCTCAGACCAGTGATATTTCAGGTGGTCACATGACAGGACAGCTCAGAGGGTAGGCCTGGGCCAATTGAGTTAGAGAGTTCAGCCGGGCTTTCTCTCTGGTGAAGAGAGGAAGTAATGTAGCCTACTAGGGACCCAATTGTAAAGCCTCTCTCTCTCTCTCTCTCTCTCTCTCTCTCTCTCTCGCTGTCTAACTCCCTTCGCGCGCTACCCCCTTCTCCCTCTTCCTGTGTGATTAAAAGAGAGAGCTCTTTTAATCACTCCACCTCCCCACCCTTGCCTCTTTCTTAATCTCTCTTTCCTCCTCCTTCTATTCCCATCTCTCTCTCTCTCACACACACACACACACACACACACACACACACACACACACACACACACAGCAGCGAGGTCACTGAGAGAGAGAGAGAGAGAGAGAGAGAGAGAGAGGGAGAAAGAGAGAGAGAGCCACCCTTAGCGTTAGCAACGCATGGTGTGCTAGCCACAATGAGCCAGAGCTGGAGCTCGTCCTGACCTGGACAGAGCTGGACAGAATGGACGGTAGAGCAGGGGAGAGGGCGGAGCTTACTGACACAGAGGCACCGAGAGACTTTTAGTCTGCGGGCCAAGTGTCGCAAAGCACAGTTGAGAAAATGTCGATTATTTATATATTTTCTGGTTTTATTGATAGTATTCCTCTCAGATGAGGATTAGGACAATCTCTCCCAATGCGTTTGGATCAGATTAACAGTAAATGACTCCCTCTCACGATGACGGATTCCCTGTTGCTTTTGTCATACTCAATCCTTCATTCTGTCCATCAATCCGTCAGTCAGCCAGTCAGCCAGTCAGCCAGTCAGCCAGTCTGTCTGTCTGCCTGCCTGCCTGCCTGTCTGCCTGCCTGCCTGCCTGTCTGTCTGTCTGTCTGTCTGTCTGTCTGTCTGTCTGTCTGTCTGTCTGTCTGTCTGTCTGTCTATTTCCTGCCCCATCCGTATGCTTTCCTGCCTGCTTCCCTCTATCTGAGTAGCAACGCAGGCTTCTCATGTCATGTCAGGTGAAGATCAAAACCATGATGTCATAGGTTGAAAATTCATGCTCGTAAATATGTAGTTAAGCCTACCAGAGTACTTTCTGATGGGAGGGAGGGGTCATAAAGCAATAACTCGCACTTGCACTCGTAAAGAGATGAATACAGCAAGATAACGTTAAACTACTGGTAGCAGGCCTACTAAACAATGTTGTCTAGAGATGTTAAGGTGTTTTTCTGTTTGCTAGAAACTGTTTCTTATGTGGATTAGGCATTTCTCTATCACCCCATCTCTCTAACTCTCAATTGTTTAACCCGTCAGCAAAGGTATTCAGAATTGTTGTGGATATTTACCACTGCACACATCTACATTTTGTAATCATCTACCCATTAATCAATAATGTTTGAATACACAACAAACTGTTCGTCTGTAGCCAAGACTTTAATAAGATATGCAAACACCAGCGACCCTCAGTGCACTCAGGCAGAGATGCAGCAGCGACTCTCCATCATTCAGAGCAAACTGGCATTCTTATACAGATGGCGTTGCATAGCAACCTTAGTAGGCCAAGTCAGAACAACCAACAACAGGCAGATAAAGAATTGTTTTACTTATCAATGCAGCTGGCGCCAAGCTGAGCTCATAGCAGGATTATTCTTACTGACTGCGGACAGACTTGCCAGCAGCAAAATAGCACACACGCACACACACACACACACACACACAGACACACACCAGTTTCAGAATGTATGACGACATATGATTGAGACTTTATTATTCATACCAAAGCTCATAACAAAGGTGAGATGACTTGACTCTACAATCAAATGGTTGCCCCAAAACAAGTATCCTTGTCTGTAGACAATGTGATGACTCAGACAGTACATTTTGTATTGATCAGCTATGACACAGAGGCCTATATTTGCCATCACACTAGCCTAGGCCTCCATCATCCTCAATTATCATCCTCAGTTATCTCCTCCATCCCTCATCCCTCCGTGTATTGACAGTATTGTTGTCATCTCCCCGCCTCCAGAGCCTGACTCCGCCCCCTCTGAGCCTGACCCCGCCCACCGCTGACCACCATGCTGTCCAGACTGAGGGCGTCGCTGCGTCTGCGCCCGTGTGTGAGCGCCTGCCGCTCCATACACACCAAGGAGAAGGGCAAGCCGCTCATGCTTAACCCACGCACCAACAAGGTAACACACACACACACACACACACACACACACACACACACACACACACACACACACACGTCAGACTCTGGGCAGGTGGCAACTTTTCCGCTGGACGAGAATAGCAGCAGCAGGGGTGGAAGGTCAGGGGGTCGTCTCTGAGGGACTTCCTGGTTCCTCCTCCAGTCCTAGACTAGCTGAATGGATCCCAGATAGAATGGCTGGAAAGGATTCTCCTAGTGCTCTTTAAACCCAGGTCCGAGGAGAAAAGGAATGTCTTATTCAACTGACAGAAACTGATTTGATGAAATACCAACTCTTAACATCTATTTATATTATCTTTTCAAGATTCAAGATCAAGATTTTTAGACTCATGACTCAAGATCTGTTTATTGCCATGTATGGGGCTCACACATACTAGG
>NC_140239.1:5400561-5440561 GCF_949987555.1 Borostomias antarcticus | reverse complement strand
GTAAGCTAGTGGTTAACTGGAGTTGAGCCGGTAACCGAAAAGGCACTGATTCAAATACCTAAGTGAAAAATCCGAGATCCTAAATGACTAAAATCAAAATGTATTGTAATCATCTTGTCTGGTCCCTGCCTTCAGCTCGCTGTGTTATTTGACTGGTTTCTCCTCCGGGCTTTAGCTCTGCGGTTTAACTCGTTGTCCTCCCCCCTCCTGTCTCAGACCCTGGCAGAGCAGCTGACCGATGCAGACCTGGCCGAGGGCAGACTCTACCCTCCCCTGTCCAGCATCAGAGAGGTCTCCATCCAGATGGCGGTCAAGGTCAGACTCCATAGGGACCTGGGTTCAAATCCCGCCGGCACCCTTCGCACTCCCTCCCCACCTTGACTATCTCCCTCCCCCTCTTCTGTTGCTAAGCTTTCTGAATAAACCGAAATGTTCAGACAAAACGTTCAGTGCACCCATGCCGGGGCAGAGTGGAGCAGGCTGGTATCATATATATATGATGATATGATGGTATATGATTAAAAACGTATAATCATTTGGAGCGATACAGATCAGTGAACTCCCAGGGGAGGCATGTATGCACGTATTATTCATGGCCTCAAACTGGTACCCACCCTAGCAGAGAGTGGAGATGCCCTGTGTGCCCAGTCAGTGACTTCGCCGTCTCTCCGTCGCCCCCTGCAGGTGACGGAGTTCGTCTACGCCAAGGGAATGGCGTTCCGCTACCCCGAGCCGGTGGACAAGAACGCGTTTGTCCGAGCAACCGTGTGGGACACCAACTACGACTCCTTCCTCCCTGACATCTACGACTGGCCAGGAGTCTCCTTCTCCCCTAAGGAGGAGTAGAGAGAGACCCCGGCGGAAAGACGCGTTCAGATCCCGACAGCTGAGACGGGTTGAGGCCATTCGAGATCCGACTTCTGAAACCAGTGCCTCATCTCAGCTGTGTCGTATCTGAACCCGGCATAAAGAACCCAGCAGCAGACCTGGGTCCAACCAAACACACCTCAAATACCGTGATGTATTTTCCCTACTGTGTGTGTTTGATCCAGGTCTGGTGTTGAGGGGGAGGGGGGGGTGTTCAGGGAGAGACTGGTGGTCAGGGAGAGACTGGTGGTCAGGGAGAGACTGGTGTGGTCAGGGTAATGGAGGAGAGGGAAATAAAGGCTCCGTCCAGAATCAACCCCTAGCCCCTACACACTAGCCAGTCGTTTGGGCCACTGAGGACTAGATGGTGGTGCTGCAGTGCTAACAGCTGTCCAGTTCTTTCAGATCCATGCATCTGTGTTGAGAAGATACCAGCAGTTTTTTTTGGACAGGGCAAAAATGAATTGTAGAGTCCACTCCTCGAGTAGGTTTATTTAAAGAGCAAAGGAGTCATTTAAGAGACCTGTCTCCACTCCTGTCATGGATTTGATCAATTTTATTTATTTATTTCCTCAGGATTTGGCACTTATTATTTTATTAAATGTTTAACGTTTGTTCTGATATTGTATATCGGACATAGAGTTTTTCTTCTTTTTTTTTTCTTTTTTTTTTTTTTTTACAAAGTACTAAGTGAACCTTTTCTCATCTAAACTACCCAACACTCCATAGATGGGTCTTGGTAACAGCTATGTGCTGCTAGGCAGAAAATAAATCAATTGTTCTATATCAAAAAGTAAACAACAGCACCCCAAGCTTTGGAGATATTACATGAATTGTCTATGAGCAAAATATGCAAGTAGAACATTATATCTGTTTACGTAACATTTTTTAAAGATATCCCCATATGAAAGTACATAAATGCCCTCTGATATTATATTATAGTATATGTTTCCTTATCCACTTGTTGAACAATTCAGACACTGACCAATCAGTAACTCCATCTGTGAGTTGGCATGTGGGTGTGAAATGTCTCCGTCTGACTATATTTAACATTAAGATTAACTTGGAAGGGGTGACTTTTGTGATGATCGAGGATCATAATGTAGATTTGACTCTTGACCGTCTGTATTCCATTAAACCCTCAGTCACTCCAGGTTATACTATAGAAAGAGGAAACAGACTTCTACACTCTAGTGTTCCACATCTGGCTAATAGTAAGTCCACAGTCTACATGTGAATGGGGCTCCATTTATACTGTAAAGAAAAGGCCTCTAACTAGGTCCTGTAAAAGACACACACACACACGCACAACCCAATATACCAGCTAGTGTGTGCCACATGTCTCACACACTGTTAGACCAAGCTCGGCAGCATATTAATTTCAAACCTGCCTTTTTCTACAGTTTATACAGCATACATTAGCACATATTTGATATATGAAATGTATTTATTGCTTCACCACTGATTTACATGAAGGATACACACATAGGGGAACAAAGATTAGAGCGAAGGTTGCCTATCACCTTCTCTGTTGATCTGGTAGATGGCTGTGAACCTGCCTGAACAATAAAACCACTTGATTGGTCACTCAGGTGTGAGCGAATCGAGTGTCAGGGCTGCATAGAGCTGTTGATTGGTGGCAGAGCCTAGACGGGTCTAAAGGCCTTAAGGCCTTTTTTTTTTTCTGGACAGAGCCAGCTGTGTGGCCGTTGACCTCAGGATGATAAGACTACAGTATAGAGGATGTATTCTAGAAGCTTCCGGCCATCTACACTGAAGTACCTGTTTAGTCTCAACTACAACCACTTGACTCCAACCCTCACCATATCGCTGCTCCCTTCAAATATAGCCAAAGAACAATAGGTGTGTCGTCATATCATTACAGCCTACATGTGATATCTAACCGAAGTTATACTGTAAAAAAAACTTGAACAACCAAGTGTCAGTCTGTCCCTTGCAGTAATAATGTATGTCCATAACTCTGCCCAGTGCAAACTGTACCATCCTGTATGTCTCCCGTATTGCTGTGCTGTGTTATGTGGTGTTTTGTCAGGTTGCTATTGGTCATTGATTCTCTGAGGTAAGTGCCCTGGCAGGAAGTCCCGCTGACCCTTTGTCCTCAAATGCCATTGAAGTGTAACTACAAGTGGAACATGTAGGCATATGTGTACTGTATTTTTGTTAAGCAGTAATTGCCTTATTGCACGTGCAGCAATCCTTCCTGCCCCAGAACTGTGTGCTGTTACAAATGAAGAATTAAAACTAGTTTTACACTTGACCCTTGTCTTTTGTGTGGTGTTATTCATTTCTAAATCCAATGGTGGGGTTGAGAAGGATTGCGTAAATCAATGATTGGTATGAACGGTATAATTCACAATACTCCGATTATTTGACTGTGTGGGATGTTTATAGTATTTGTGGTTCCACAAAACCTCAAGATAGGTTTAACAACTACCTGTGATCTGTGGAAGGGATTGGAAGAGGGTACGTGGGAAGGAACAACTTTTTGGAATGGAACGCACCCACTTGGAATTGTCGCTGGCCCGTACGTCATCGTCATGCGACTGTGTTTACTAACCACACGAACGATCCATGCTTCTAGGTCCAAGCGGGTGCTGTACGGTGCGTAGTTCCATATAGACTGTCTAAAATGACGATGGACCTGACTTTTCTGGGGACTGGATCGGCGTACCCCTCCCCTCACCGGGGTGCCTCTGCGCTCGTACTCAGGACGGAAGGAGAATGCTGGCTGTTCGACTGCGGCGAGGGGACCCAGACTCAGCTGATGAAGAGCCCATTGAAAGCCAGTGAGTTCAACTGATAAACTACTTCATATATTGTTGATTATACTCTATAATAATACTTTTCATCAACCAAAAATCTGTCTCCTAGCTAGGGCAGCAACGCTACTTCATATATTGTTGATTATAGCTAGCTCGCTAGGAATTATGAAACAATGGAGCATCCTGCCACCAATGATAATACTTTACATCAACCAAAAATCTGTCTCCTAGCTAGAGCAGCAACGCATGGGATTGATTGTGGATTTGGGACAGCAGGGTCGACCAGAGACCGAGTTGTAGTAGATTGGGATAGAGGTGGCGGTGGTCTTTCTTTCGTATCCAAAACGACCAAGCTCTCACATGAAACAACATTGCAAGTCTGCAACACCGCTGGATCTAGCTGGCGAGATATCTGAGATGGATGAAGCTTCACCACCAGGTGTAGCTGCCCAGAGATCAGAGGTGGATGAAGCTCCAAAGAACAACACTGGAGAACAAGAATGAAGGTTTTGTAGCAGCATGCGTGCCGAAATTAACCACTTGTTGGATGAGAAGTATGCCAAAAGAAGATGGACACACATTTCTTGAAAGATGATGACACAAAGGTCATGTTGGGCTTCCATGTTTTGTCAGTTGTAACCCATATGTTTCTGCTTGTTCTGGGGTGGGATTTGAACCCAGGTCTCCCGGGGGACACACCATTTTAACGAGCTTCACCAGCACAGCTGGACGGTATTTATACTGGGGGAGTGAGTTGAGCCAAAAACTCGCTATCTACTCAAGGTGTCATGAGGACTGTTTCACTTTGGTGATGGATGCTGATGCAGCTTCTTCCCTGCCTACTAAACACAGACCAAAAACCTTCTCCTTTTCGGAACTCTGACGTGCCTGAGGCTGAATCTGCCAATCCAGCACCTTGCTCACCTGTTCTACATAGACGGAGAGACTGTCCACCACATTCAGAGAACACCATTGGTGCACTGTTTACACACCTCAGCCCTTCGGCACACTGGCCAGAGAGACCGTGCTTGCGAGACAGCATGTCACATCAGTCTGGGGAGGCTTTTGCCAACCGCGTTGCCGTTATTGTGGACCGCGTTGAAATAAACATGGAGAGAGCATCAAATCTGAAAGCTAGAACACAGACATTTCCCAACTATAAACACAAGCACACCAATACCATGAAGTATCTCACTGGTATTACACCACAGGGAGCTAGCGCTTTCATTTCCTAAGGGTGGGGAGGTCGTGTCAATGACAAGCATGTGACTGTGAGAACAGTGGCCTTCTTCATAAACTATTGCCGGCGGATTGTGTATTTGACGTCAGGGACAGCGTCGGACTAATGTGTGCAGAAGTGAAAATCGTTCACAAGAGGACGCTGCCAGCTGGATGTAAAAGACGTGGAGACACGAGAGAGAGCTCTCCTCAGGATCCATGGGGAGAGGGGGATTGGATGTGTACTAGGGATGTTAATAGTTAATCGACTATCGATTAATTGCGGATAAGAATTTACTCGAGTAAGATTTGGTCACTCGATTGATTGCTTGTTAATGGAACATAACTTTTTTTTTGAACGAACGTTATCAACGGTTGTTCCGTGAAATGGAATCGTGATTTAAGGTCTGACTGCACATGAGGGCGCCCCGCCATGTAGTGAAGGCTAATTGGGATGTCGGGAAATTCCAACGACACGGCGGAAGAAGACAAAAAAATCCGTCAATCAGTCGACTATCGTTTGTTAAGGTTAACAGTTAACAATTAACGAAATTCCTTGAAATTTGCAACCCTAATGTGTACGCAACAAGTACACCATATTAAGTGAGGAGACCGTACCAGTGAGCATGGTTCTCCCATGTGAAGATGAGGACAGGGTTTTCCTTGACGATAATAATAATAATAATACATTTTACAATTGACAAGGTTGTATTTGTGTGCTGTACCTTGACAAATGTAAAAACGCTTTTATCTAACGCACTTCATAATAGCCTCTCATTCACCCATTCACACACACATTCACACCAATGGCGGTAGCTGCCATGAAAGGTTCTAGCCTGCTCATTGGGAGCAATTTGGGATTCAGTGTCTTGCCCAAGGACGCTTCGACATGTGGACAGGAGGAGCCGGGATTCAAACCGCCGATCCTACGGTCATTGGACGACCCGCTCTACCTCCTGAGCCACAGCCGACCCAGTGACAGACATAAACCCCCTTGTGATGTAGACTGCATTAACAGCATTAATCCTATATTAAATACCACCCATCCCTACAGCTAATCACCACTACAGGAACTAATGGTAAGAAGATAGATTGGTGTGAAAGGATTATGTACATGCTATATGGGTATGAATAATAAATAAATAACAGGGGGGGTATAGACATTTGCATTGTGCTTATTAGGGCTGCACGATTATGACAAAAGATAATAATTGCGATTATTTGCTTCAAAAGGCTAATTGTGATTAATAATTGCGATTAATATTTAATATATAATATTAATATATAATAACCAAAATGCTCCCAAATCACGGACGTTGATCCCTTTCTTGCTACTAACTCACTGACCTCGTTTTCGTTTTTTTTCACTACTCACGGCTGCGGGTACTGAAATTGCTACGCACAGCACACTCAGCGGGAACACGTGATTGGTCAGACAGCATAAGCGCCTGTGATTTGTCCGTGTAGTCCTAGCACACTCAATTCAAAGCAAAATTATTAATCACATTAATTGCCGTCTCTTGCGATTAGTTAATCGCGGAGGTCATAATCACGATTTCGATTAATTCACGATTAATTGTGCAGCCCTAGTGCTTATACTATATACACTAGATGTTCTAGGTAGATTCATTCAGGTGTGGGACGACTTGCGGGAAGAAGCTCTTTCTGAGCCTCTCTGTGCTCGCCGTGTGAGTGCGGTATCTCTTCCCTGACAGTAGCAAGTGCGGTATCTCTTCCCTGACCGTAGCAAGTGCGGTATCTCTTCCCTGACCGTAGCAAGTGCGGTATCTCTTCCCTTACCGTAGCAGAGAGAACGGTCCATTTCCTGTCCTGATCCCCATCGTTCTCCCCCTCCCAGGTCGAATCACCAAGGTGTTCATCTCCCACCTGCACGGTGACCACCTGTTCGGCCTTCCCGGACTACTCTGCACCGTGAGCCTCAACACAAACCCCGGCGCCGCCCAACCGGCGTCCTGCGTGGACGTCTACGGTCCCCGGGGCCTCCGGCGCTTCCTCCGCGTGGCCCTGGAGCTCACCTCCTCCCAGCTCCTCTTCCCCTACTCCGTCCACGAACTGGAGCCCACCCCGGACCAGAGCCCCCCGGAGGGCCAGCTCAGCCCGGAGACCACGGCCGACTCGGGGCCCCTCCACCCCCAGGAGCGGCCCGGACGGACGGTCCCCCTGGAGGCCGCGTCCGACAGCTACGTCCTAGTGGACGACGAGCGCTTCGTGGTGAAGGCCTTCCGGTTGTTCCACAGGGTTCCGTCCTTCGGGTTCTCCGTGCAGGAACGCGATCGTCCCGGGCGTCTGAACACGGAACTACTGAAGGATCTTGGTAACTAAATCTAAACTCACTCGGGCTTGGCTTAGGGTAGGCTTACCAGTCACTTCAAAGTTGTTTTTATTAACAATGTTAATAATGTTAATGTTAACCCAGCGCTCTGGGTATCATGAAGGGCGCTATATAAATCCAACTTGATTGATTGATTGAATGTGGTCAATAACACAAAAAAGGCTAGCCATGTGACAACCTTTAGACTTATGTACCTCAGGCCATAGTAACAAAAAGGTAAACAATTAAATATTTGAATCTATTTGAATCAATTCAATCGTATTCTGTTGTAACACAGTCTCCTGTATTGGCCCCCAGGTTTGAAGCCCGGGCCCCTGTACGGCCGGTTGAAGGCAGGCGAGTCGGTGACGTTGGAGAGTGGCCGGGTGGTGTCTCCCGGCGAGGTGATGGAAGATCCCATCCCGGGCAGGAAGGTGTGCGTCCTCGGGGACTGCAGCTCCCTGCTGGGGGAGGGGCCTCTGACGGCGTGCCACCGGGCGGACATTTTGGTTCACGAAGCCACGCTGGCGGACCAACACCGGGAGAAGGCGGTGGATCACGGACACAGCACCCCCAAGATGGCGGCGGCGGTGGCGCGGGCGTGCGAGGCGCGCAGGCTGGTGCTCTACCACTTCAGCCAGAGGTACAAGCCGCTGGCGCTGGTGAAGGAGGGGGAGGAGGAGGACGTGGCGGAGCTGAGGAGGCAGGCGGAGGAGGCGCTGGAGGGGACGGGGATAGAGGTGACCCTGGCGGAGGACTTCCTCAGCCTTCCCATCGCCCTCAAACGACCACACTGAAGCGTGTACTCTTGCTCTTGTACTAAACATGATTACTGTTTGCATCTGACCGGGGCTTTTAATTGTGTGAGTGATTCAAGTTACTAAGTGAGTGTGTCAAGTGAGTGAAGGTGGATGAGTGAGTGACTGAAGGTGGACAAGTGAGTGTGTGAGTGTGTGAGTGTGTGTGTGTGTGTGTGTGTGTGTGTGAGTGTGTGTGTGTGTGAGTGTGTGAGTGAGTGTGTGAGTGAGTGAGTGAGTGAGTGAGTGAGTGAGTGAGTGAGTGAGTGAGTGAGTGAGTGAGTGTGTGTGTGTGTGTGTGTGTGAGTGAGTTAATGAAGTGCTGCAGTCTGTGACATTTGTTTTAATAAATATTCATTAAAAAAAAAAAAAATGTTTTGCTGCATCTCTTTGGTCATCTCTTCATACAAAATGACTGAAAAAGTGAAACAATCTAAAGATAAATGTCACCTAGCATATATGCGGTAGTAATGATATTGTTTGTTTACAGATTTTATGCTAATATAAATGATTGAAACGAAATAATGATTCCCCTGTTGGTTCATTGCATGGGGTGTAAACGGCGGCCTGTTGAACTATTACTGCCACTCTCAAATCGCGCATGCGCAGAGCGCCATATTGAAGGGGACTGGTGGGGAAAGAGGACCAGAGGCCAGAGAAGGCGTTTACCACAATCCGTGATTTCTTTCAGCCAGATCAGCATATTATGTCTGCACGTTTCTCACGCGGCTATGCTTATTTCTCTACCGTTTTCTCAACATGTTTTCCTAGTCGATAGAGAGACATCTATGCGGATTAAGAGAAGAGCACAGTTCCAAATACGAGAGCTGAACCCCCCGGTCGTGTATGAAAGGTTAGGCTACCGTGAGCTACGTGTGATTAGATAGCCACATCTCACAGCCCCCCCCCCTGATTGCTAAATCAGAGGAGTTATCCATCAAATATAGTGTACAGCATCGATATTATAAAAAGCAATGTTATCCTACGCGTGAGGAGTGTATCTGATCGTCCTGTGCTTGTTTGAACGCCAGGGAGCGAAGCTAAGCTAAGTTTGTTGATATCAGAATTTGTCAACAACAACTAGCTAGGTAGCTAGCATGCTAGCTTGACTGCAAACACCAGCTAGCCCCATGCATGCATAGCCTGCTAGTTAATGCTGTTATCTTACCAACTGATATTGCTTGCCAGAAACTGTTGACTTACTCTGAACATTTATTGATATACTTAGGTGTCTTGATGAACGATCACAGATACACCATCATCACTGACATGAGCTAGCCATGCGACACCAATGTTTATCAACACTAGCCAG
Source organism: Borostomias antarcticus (assembly GCF_949987555.1). NCBI lineage: Eukaryota > Metazoa > Chordata > Actinopteri > Stomiiformes > Stomiidae > Borostomias > Borostomias antarcticus. Next base: position 5,431,252 of record NC_140239.1, on the reverse strand, counting down.
TTTAACCGATAAGATCTGATCTCTATAACCCAAATATTGGATCTAACCATCGCAGGCGGGTGTGGTGTCCGCTGCTAAGCCTTATGCATCAGTGTGGTTGTGTGCACATGGAAATATTCCTTTTCTCTTTAATTCTGTCTTCCAGATAACTCGACCCTTGCCCTTAAGGTGGTGGGTGTGTGGGGAGTTTCACAATCATATGTCCTCGGATGCTACTGGACTCAGCTGGACTATCTGAGTGACAGACAAGCAACAGAAGAGACAGAGAGAGAGAGACTCTGCAAGACTGACCGATGCGGGTCTCCGCATAGCTATCGAACAAAGACCCATCTACATCTGTAGACCGGGGACTTTCCTGACCCTGTGCCTCCCGTAAGAACTACAAACACCAGGGTGCACCCGCCGCGGCCCTCAAGATGTCCATCACCAACACGCCTACTAGCAACGACGCCTGCCTCAGCATCGTGCACAGCCTCATGTGCCACAGGCAGGGCGGCGAGAGCGAGACGTTCGCCAAGCGCGCCATCGAGAGCCTGGTGAAGAAGCTGAAGGAGAAGAAGGACGAGCTGGACTCGCTCATCACCGCCATCACCACCAACGGAGCGCACCCCAGCAAGTGCGTCACCATCCAGAGGACCCTGGATGGACGTCTGCAGGTAGGGAGTTCCTTTAGATGTACTCATACAGTCACACACACGCACATACACACCCACACACACACATTCTCTTTCTCACACACACATACACACCCACCCGCACACATTCTCTTTCTCACACACACAAACACACCCACCTGCACACATTCTCTTTCTCACACACACATACACACCCACCTGCACACATTCTCTTTCTCACACACACACATGCGCACGCACACACACATTTGAATAATTGATTTATGTCCACAAAAATAGAAATACACACGCGCACACACACAGAGTCGAGAAAGATGAGTGAGAATGTTAAATGTATCTAAAACCATTCAAACCATGCTGCATCGATCACCCTGTGTGTGTGTGCGTGTGTGTGTGTGTGTGTGTGTATGTATGTGTGTGCGGTGTTTCCTGTGACGTTGACCAGGTGGCAGGACGGAAGGGCTTCCCCCACGTGATCTACGCCAGGTTATGGCGATGGCCCGACCTGCACAAGAATGAGCTCAAACACGTCAAGTACTGCCAGTTTGCCTTTGACCTCAAATGTGACAATGTGTGTGTGAACCCCTACCACTACGAGAGGGTGGTGTCGCCAGGGATCGGTGAGTGCGCCGGCTATTCGTTGGTGTTGGATGTGCGAGCGAGCGCTGTGAGTGACAGATCCAACGTCCAATCATCTGTCTTGTTTCTCCCACAGACCTGTCGGGCTTGACCCTGACCAGCTCAGGTGAGGATGGACTGAGGATGGACTGTTGCTTTGTCTTGACATGAACATTTTCTTCATTTAAATGACCTGAGACCAGCTTAACCCAATCACCCCTCGTCCTACCCTTGTATTTGGACACTTCACGTTGCTTTATTCTATTCTACTATATTCTATTTGATTTCCCATGTCATATCCTGTTCTATTCTCTCACTTCCTGTCCTCCTCCCCCCTCCCAGTCCCCAGCTCGGGCCTCATGGTGAAGGACGAGTACGATTTCGACGGCCAACCGTCTCTGCCGACCCTGGACGGGGGGCACTCCCTCCAGACCATCCAGCACCCCCCCTCCGGCCGCGCTGCCCCCTCGGAGCCCTTCAACGCCCCCGCCCTCCTGGCCCCCTCCGAGGCCTCCGCCTCCGCCACCTCCGCCTTCCCCCCCATCGCCGCCGGCTCAGGAAGTGAGCGCGCTTCCCCCTCCATCCGGCCAACATGGCGGTCGTATTATTAATGAGCGTTTTGTCCCTTCACACACACACACACACCCTTACCCTCTTCCTGTGTTCCCTCCAGACACCCCCGCCACCTGGACCAGGAACAGCAGCTTCACGGCCAACATGCCTCACCACCAGAACGGTCATCTTCAGCACCACCCTCCGATGCCGCACACCGGACACTACTGTGAGCCCCCCTGTCCCCCATCCCGTAGCGAAGCCGGCGCCACGGCAACCTCGGTCCCCGGTTCCCGCGGTTACCCTGTTCCGTGACAACCCGGTCCCAGAATGCTCTCGTATCCACCGGGTTGTCTTTTTTTTGGGGGGGGGGGGGGGCTAGGAAAGGGGCCGCTTTTCGAAAAACCGTCATTGGTGTGCTTCCACCAAAAGCTCCGAGATTTTTATTCGAAGCGCCGTGCGCAAAAAAAAAAACGCCGGGCGCTCTGCCGTGAAAGAGACAAGTTTGCGAGCGTTTTCTCCCCCATCGAAACCAATAGAACAGATTAATCTCCAAAAAAAAACAAACACCCAGTGAATCGGTGGCCTGAGATGCGAGCTGATTGTTGTCGTCTGTCTCCCACGCAGGGCCAGTGCACAACGATTTAGCCTTCCAGTCCCCCATATCCAGCCACCCAGGTGAGCGGCTGCTAAAGCCGGACATTCGTGTCTATTTTTAATCTATTCTGTAGCCGATCTTCTTTATTCTATTCTATTCTAATCTGTGTGTGTGTGTGTGTGTGTGCGTGTGGGTGTGCGTGTGTCTTGTTCCAGCGCCAGACTACTGGTGCTCCATCGCCTACTTCGAGATGGACGTGCAGGTGGGCGAGACGTTCAAGGTGCCGTCCACCTGCCCCATCGTGACGGTGGACGGGTACGTGGACCCCTCGGGCGGCGACCGCTTCTGCCTGGGCCAGCTGAGCAACGTGCACCGGACCGAGGCCATCGAGAGAGCCAGGTACCCCTGCCGCTCTCTCTTACACACACTCCCTCACACACACACTCCCTCACACATGCACACACACACACACACTCCCTCACACACACACTCCCTCACACACACACTCCCTCACACATGCACACACACACACACACACACACACACACACACACACACTCCCTCACATGTATACCCTCTTTAACCTTAGTCGGGTGCTCAAACAGGACCTAGCCTGGCTCGCTAGCTGATTTCTAATCTGTAGGGTTCCCGGGGCTCTCCAAATGAAGGTTTACCTCTGTCTCTCTCTCTCTCTCTCTCTGTGTCTCTCTCTCTCTGTCTCTCTCTGTCTCTCTCTCTCTCTCTCTCTGTGTCTCTCTCTGTATCTCTCTCTGTCTCTCTCTCTCTCTCTGTCTTTCTCTCTCCCTCTCTGTCTCTGTCTCTCTCTCTCTCTCTGTCTCTCTCTCCCTCTCTCTCTCTCTCTCTCCCTCTCTCTCTCTGTCTCTCTCTGTCTCTCTCCCTCTCTCTCTCTCTGTCTCTCTCTCTGTCTCTCTCCCTGTCTCTCTCTCTCTCTCAGGCTCCACATTGGTAAGGGGGTGCAGCTGGAGTGCAAGGGGGAGGGGGATGTGTGGGTGCGTTGCCTCAGCGACCACGCCGTATTCGTGCAGAGCTACTACCTGGACAGAGAGGCGGGCCGTGCCCCCGGAGACGCCGTGCACAAGATCTACCCCTCCGCCTACATCAAGGTGTGTGTGTGTGTGTGTGTGTGGGGGGGGGGCTAGATCTACCCCTCCGCTTACATGTGTGGGGGGGCTAGATCTACCACTCTGCTTACATCAAGGTGTGTGTGTGTGTGTGTGGGGGGGGGGTTAGATCTACCCCTCCGCTTACATCAAGGTGTGTGTGTGTGTGGGGGGGGGGAGGGCTAGATTTACCCCATGGCTTCCATCCAAGTTGGAAGGATGGGGGGGGATTTAGGGAGGGGGAGGTGGGGTAAACTGACTCTGGTGGTCAGCATTGTAAATACTTGATGTGTGTGTGTGTGTGCGTGTGTGTGTGTGTCTGTGTGTTTGTGTGTTTGTGTGTGTGTGCACGCGCGTGTGTGTGTGTGCGTGTGTGTGTGCGTGTCTGTGTGTGTGTGTGTGTGTGCGCGTGTGTGTGTGTGTGTGCGTGTGTCCGCCACCACCCCCCCCAGGTGTTTGACCTGCGTCAGTGCCACAGACAGATGCAGCAGCAGGCCGCCACGGCCCAGGCCGCCGCCCAAGCCCAAGCCCAAGCCGTGGCGGGGAACCTCCCCGGACCCGGATCCGTGGGGGGCATCGCCCCCGCCATCAGTAAGACCGCACACACACACACACACACACACACAAGAAAGATCTGGGAGACCTGTTGTTTTGAGAGAGACTTCACGTTGGCTTTTATCGCCCACCCGACAGGTGCAACCCATATAGTGAGAATAAATACGCCTGAGTACTGAGAGTGAGCCGACTGTAATTGAAATCTTCTTATAAAATCTTTATTATTTTAGCCTATATTTAGATTAGCCGACTAGAATTTCCTATGTATAAACGACTATCTGCGCACATCCCTAACACACATGCGCACGCACACACACACACACACTCACTCACTCACACACACACACACACACACACACACACACACACACACACACACACACACACACACACACACAGGACCTGGATCTGTGGGGGGCATTGCCCCCGTCATCAGTAAGAGCTCTCTCTCTCTCACACACACACACACACACACACACACACACACGCAGTATACACATAATATCTGTTACAGTTCTGAATCTTTTTCATGTGCATGCCTTTGAGACCGAGACTCTATAAAGCTATAGATAGTTTGAACCCTGCGTGCCCCCCCCCCCCCCCCCCCAGGTATGTCTGCTGCAGCAGGCATCGGGGTGGATGACCTACGGAGACTGTGCATCCTAAGGATGAGCTTCGTCAAGGGCTGGGGTCCCGACTACCCCCGGCAGAGCATCAAGGAGACCCCCTGCTGGATCGAGATCCACCTCCACAGAGCCCTGCAGCTCTTGGACGAGGTGCTGCACACCATGCCCATCGCTGACCCCCACCCCTTGGACTAACCCCGCCCATCGCTGACCCCCAGCCCCTGGACTAACCCTGTCCATCTCGGCCCCCCGGCCCCTGGACTAACCCTGTCCATCTCGGCCCCCCGGCCCCTGGACTAACCCTGTCCATCTCGGCCCCCCGGCCCCTGGACTAACCCCGCCCATCGCTGACCCCCAGACCCTGGACTAACCCTGTCCATCCCAGCCCCTGGACTAACCTTACCGCCCGGTCTTCCTGGCACAGGAACTACTTGGCCCTGGCACAAACTGCCCCCTGGCACAAACTGCCCCCTGGCACCAACTGCCTAGGAACCAACGCCTAGACCTGTCTTGATACCCAGCACCCAAGACCCAACTATCCAGGCCAGCACCCAACCCTTGAACTACCTAGCACCCAGCTGCCGTCACCTGGCTTAAACGACTAACCAAACCCCCTGGTTTGAACAAACTACCCAACACCCCATCCAACACTTGGACCGAACCAACCAATTGCCTATTACCTTCAGTCAACCCTTGGACTGAACCAACATACCGAGAGGAAAAGGGGGGTGGTGCTCTTTAACATTTCAGTATGACAGACTTCAAGGAGAGACCCCTGTTTACCTCACCTCGCTCTGAACGGTTCACAATGTTCATGTTTGGAAAGAGGCCCCTCCTCTGTCACTCTGGTGCCCTACCATTGGTCACTTTCAACAGTGGCCCCCCCCACGAAGAACCCTGTCTGTGCTGTTGTTCCGAGCAGCAACTCTCTGATTCTCTCTCTGTGTGAGAAAAGCAGGTTAGGGCGGTTCTAACCTGGATAGAAGCATTTAAATCAGTTCCCAGCAATATTATGATACCGTATTTTTATTTTCTGCGTGTGCATTTTATGAAAGTAAATTGTGTAATAACATTTTATTTTAGCATTTTCTTTATTTCACGTTTTTATTCCATATCCCCTTTTGCTGTGGTATTGTCCTGAGCCCTGAGAATAAAGAGTGAGTGAGAGAGAGGATAGATAGGTGGGTCGGTAGGTAGACACTAGTTAACGGCACTAAAACCCTCGATCACAGCACTAAAGACATTTGTGGTTTTGATCCACATTTCGTAGGGTATATTTACTTTTGCAGGTTTCTGAATAGGGTTTGTTGATTTCTTTTTTTTCCCCCTCATGTAAATAAAGTCACTGTCGTAGCTCTGCTTGGTTTGAAATGCATGTGAATGTTTGCATGAATGGTGAGAGCTGATGGCAGACCGAGGTTACCCCACAGTGATGCAGGAGCTGGAAACCTTGAAAAAGAATATTATCGCCCATGGAATAATCAGTCATCAAGTATTATGAACTATTGCAATATCAAGGCTTCGAGTAAGATGCCTCCCAAGCTCTTAGGGTAAACTGTCATCCCTTTGTCTTAAAGAAACGTGTGATGCCCCGCCCCTTCTTCCATTGTCCTCAGCCCCCTTCCTCTCCTCTGCCACCCCCCCCCCCCCCCCCCCCCCCCCCTCCACACACACACACACACACACACACACACACACTAGCTGTCGGTATGGTGAACACTCCTCACCATGCTACAACCAGTTAGGTTTTGACCCCCCCCACCCACACCCCTTGGCATGTGACACACTGTATCTGACTGTTTTGACCCATCATGGTCATTTATAGGTTGAATGATGATGATGAATTTGGTCAGGTGCCAATTTGGGCCTCCCCGGACCCTTCTGGAAGTAGCCTCTGAGCAGAGAGGTGGTGATCAATGCCTTTTTTCCCCCCTCTCTACAACGGGTGTGAGAAAGTAGGCCTAGCTAACGCAGCCAGAGACTCAGGACACCGAGCTTACTCGACGTGTCCGGTTGCAATGCCTGCTGTGTTATGAAGACCTTTGTAATAAATGAGGCCCGATTCATACTCTACGCACGCTACGCCGACGGGGCTGTGAATGCGGGCTGTACGCACGAGCTCGCGTAAAGTTAGTTTTAGATTATCCACACGTTTCTTCACAAAGACGCGTCTAAGTAGCCCATAGTTCGTGCTAGTATTTTGCCTAGAGTACGAATGGGCCCTTTAGTCTTCGTTTCTGCCGAAGAAATGGAATATCTATGATGTGGTTAGTGTGGTGAAATGTAAAGTTGTAAAGGAACTGATGCACTGTGGTGTTGAGCGGAGATGTTGCCGTTGGGAAGACGAGATGCGCTCCTGGGCCCTGTTGATTGACAAAAACGCATCCTTCCTTAAAATGTGAGATCTGATGCAACGAGATAGGTGAACGTGGTGTGCTTCTCTACACAGCTGTCGCCAATCCAGTCATCAGATCAGTGATTTCTTATTTGAAGGAGGGAAGGAAGAGTGCATTCTTAGTGAATTCAAACGGTGCCACAGACCTTTCTGTTACCGAATGATGCTGTTCAGATCTGTCAATCAATGGCTCACTGTGTTATTATGATAAGCCTACATATCTTCACAGTTTTTTTGTTTTGTTATTTTCCTAAATGTTCCACTCATTTGATTCTTGGATGGCAATGTTTAACGTAAAGCTGTCCCTTAGTCCAATATTGTGAAGGATTAAGAGTTTAGGCCAACACACTTGTTTTTGTATGGTTTGCAGTCGGTTTCCATAGTAGGATCATAGAGACTAGAAGATACACACAGCATTATAAAGTTACTGGTGATTTGGACAGATTAAAGTTACATTTTACTTGTATTTCTTATGTGAATATATTAAAACTGCCTGGTATTCTACTCATATGTGATTGCGTCTCATTGGGATTGATTCATAACCCATCACACCTACAGAGTAGGCCTAGGCCAACATCAACATCACACCTTAATAGCTCCATGCATCACCCCCGCGGTAGCTGTCTCTGAGGCCCCGTTAACACACAAACTCCCTACTCTGCGGTGAAAAAGCCATAGACCACACACTCTCTCACAACACCCTCATCAATTCTTAGAGAAAGCAGGGCACCGATATGATGAAGTGCAAGACGGGAGGTTCCGTGGCTACACGGTAGCCGCGGTATCGGCATCTGTCGCATCATGTTCGACCGGGTAGGCAGACGAGGTCGAAGCGTTGGACCATGTTGGACAGTGGAAGAATGCGGCAGCGCAGCCGGGTAACTAGCGCCCTCTGTTGGCAGAGACTGGGGACTACACTGCTCTGCATTAACGCAACACACCCATATGCAGTGTAATTGGCTTGTCCCAGCCAGCTCTTCTTTCCCGTGTCTATATCTAGACTACTGGCCTAGTAACAGGGATGGAAGAGTTAGTGACCAGCTAATATAAAACTTAAACTAGAAATGGTGTTCGGAGAGCACAGACCTCCGCCCATGAATGCATTTTGTGGCTCCGTGTGCGTGCACGTGAGCAGGACATGTTTGGTATTGCTGCATTTGTTAGGTTGAGAGCTTTATGCCAGTCCAAACCTCATGTCTCTGTGACCTTCCCATGTCAAAATATGTCCGTTTCAATTTCTGCCTCCCGAGCCTAAGTCCAAATAAATGAATGGCTGGCCATGTTTGGGCAGCTTGTGGCCCCGCCCTGTGATTTGGATCAGCTCCAACATTTAACGGGTTCTAAGTTGGCCCATGCTACACCCTTCCAAAATCGGCCTGGTAGTTTTTGCGTAATCCAAACCAACCAACATGTCACCGAAAACATGACCTCTCGCCCTGTGCTGTCGCTGGGGCGGCTGTAATTAATTAAGTTAAAAGGCGGATTTGGCTTTTCTCACAGCTGTGGTAGGCTAGTCTGTAGCCTATAGGATCACCTGAATTTCTGGCAGAATTTCTTCTATTTCTTACAGCAGGCTAGTTGATCGCTCTTGTGAGAACCAGGGTGTCACTCCTCCTAATGGTGCATGTTTGCAGTTGAGATGAAAGTATAGGTTATCAGAGGAAAGGTCCAGAGCCATTTGAACATCCTGGATCTCAGAAGTAGGTTAGTTGATGCTGCTGTGAGAAATAACCATCAAAAAAACTTCATTAAAATGCTTTAAGTTCTCCTCATAAAATGTGAGATCTGTTTTTCCCCCCAAAAACGTGCACTTCTGACACAGGCAGTGGTCACTGACATTCCTATCTAGTTCAAATAGCCTACTCAACTAGCAACTCTTTCAACACTATATAGAGAATAGCCTATATCATCTAGTTTAATATAAGTCTACAGTCCATAAGGTTAATAAACTAGAGCAAGGAAAGCAACCCATATAAATATCCATAGTTCAGTAGAAATCATACAGCAGTCAACCAAACAGAATAAGAGACAGACACGTGGCTTTAAATGAAACCGTCTTTATTAAGTAACTTTAATATCAGAAAAATAAAACTCTTAATTCTCTTTACAGCAAATATATAATATCAGTGCTTTGGCCGCATCAACTTAAAAGGCCAGTTATCATAAAATATAGTTCGCTTTAAACTCGACTCAATTTGTAGAATTTATATGCCATAAGACTTCCCTACATATACATAACAAAAGTGTAGTAAAATTAGCAAATACTTAAACTGTTGATACAGCGTATTGTAATATGTATATATAGATATTTAAGATACATTGATACCATTCTTAATTTGGTGGCGTACAGACATACAGCCTATCCTCTGCTCCATGGCCATTGACAGTTGCAGATTGCAGGTACATTATGAAAACATGCTTCTGCGCACAATCCTTCTCAATTACTACATGGCGGCTAGTCTTATTTCAACACTGGTCAAACTAACTATACTACAAGCATATCGACGATCTGCGGCGCCCTGCAACTACTTCCAGGTTCTGCTCATTGTACTAGAGAAAATAAAAAATAAAAATCTTATTTGTAAACATTTTAATAATATATCTATATATTTATAATTTGTATATATGAAATGTAACTTCAAGTGAAATAAAAAATAAAGTTTCTGTATATTAACCGGTCATCAATAATAATAATAATAACAATAATAATAATGTCAAGGTTCAACTTGAGAGATTGAGGGCGTACAGTCAATATTCCCCAGGTGGAGAGATCAGAGAGGTGGAGCCAACTGAGCTGGGAGTCTCCATGATGGTGGACGGTAAGGGCTGAGAGACAGAGACAGACAGACAGACGGACAGACAGACAGACAGCGGGGGGTAGAGGGAACCGGGAACCCCGACGAACGGAACCCGTATCCCCGGGGCACTCTTAGAACACAACCCTTCTCCCTTCCCTTCTGTTGGAGAAAACGAACAATCTCACAATGACTGGATTGGTAACAGCTGTGTGGAAGACACAGGTTTTCACCCTACCAAATAATGTTAGATCACAGGTTACACCTCAGGGAGGGGAGGAAGTAAGGACGCATCTCGAGAGTGTGTGAACCCGTCCTCGCTCCCTCGACAGTGCACTCATTCAGTCCCCCAACGCCTGTACAAGCATGTGGTTTGTTAAAGCGCGGAGCTGGAGTGGACCTTCCTTCCAGCATATTAATGACCTCACCTGTCCTTCTACTTTACAAGTCAGCGAGGGAGGGAACAAGTGCACACCGGGCGGAGGGGAAGGTAGCGAATCAGAACTCGCCGTGGCACGTCTCATCATCGGTCGCCGGGGGGGGCGTGAGATAAGGGTCTGTGCTTGGGTCATGTGCTTGGGCACATGATAAAAACTCATCATCATCATCACACATGAGAAGGCAGCTCAGATGAGGAGGGTACCACAGAGAGGCAGCTGGAAGGCCCTTCTATGCACTAGGGCCTTGACTATGTCTAACGGTTGAGATCAATACAGGCCAACGTGACCCCATGCACGTTTCCGATACCCCCCCGCATGAGAGGGCAAAACAATACTAGACATGATTGGAATGTCAATGGTCCAAACTGCCTACTGACGGGTGTGGAGAAGACCTGGGTTCAAATCTGAGATCAAATACTTGATTTGAGGAGAATTTTAATTACATTAAGGGTATGGGTAAGGGTAAAATGTTCGAACGCTGCCATTGGTTGCATTGTACCGGGTTGACTTAAATCAAGTTGATACCAAGTATTTGCAAATTGTATTTGAACCAGGTCTGAGGAGTAAACCACGCCCTATAGACAGGTGATGGTGTCACTATGAACGCATCTAACACTAGTCCTTTGTAGAAGTGGCCTTCAGCAAGCATACAGGCCTATAAGGTCAGGAGGTTAAGTAGTCTAGTGTTGTTCAATAAAATACATGCTCTCGAAAAAAGAAAAAAAAAAGGCCACTGGCTTCCTAGAGCTATATGGTAACACCTCGTGCCCACAAAACCAGTTGTAAGTTCTTTGATTTACTCAAAAATGGAATTAGGCACAAGTTTACTGTAAACATATAAATGTTTTTTGTTTCTCTTTTTTAAGTCGCGATGGAAAGCAATGGCAGTAGCGAAATGGCACATCCTGGTACTTTGGGAGTGCACATACTAGAGCGCCACGCTTAGGGTGGCGGCATGACAGTCATCGTGTAAAACCAATGTAGCAGCTACGTAAAACAAAAAAATGGTGGGGTCATACATCTTGGAGCGGGAGGAGGATGAACTAAAAATGTTATGACCAACTTAACTTCACCCTTGATCCTAAGTTCAGTTCGACACCTAGTTAACAGTCATCTGAAAACAATTTGATACATATTTTCGAGGAATACAAAAATAAAAAAGGCAGATTAATAACATTTCAGAGAATAAAGAAAAACAAACAAACAAACAAGGGAATCCCAATGCTACTTGGAAGGTCACTGACCCTCCCATAACCATCAACCCGGGGGGCTGGAAGATGGACGATGCCCTCCTCACCCCCCAGTCCCCCCCCCTGCACCCTTCCCTGGGCACACTCACATGTTGCGCAGCCTGATGGCCTGGGTGACCGGCGCCTGGCACACCGGGCAGCTGGCCTCGGGGCCCTGGCAGATGCGGTTGGCGCACTCCACGCAGAAGAGGTTGTGACCGCAGGGCACCAGGGCGGCGATGACCTCGCTCTCCAGGCAGCGGATGCACTCCTGGCGGCCCCTGTAGGCCAGGGGGGCGGAGTCGGGCGGGGAGGAGGAGGAGGCGCTGTCGCTGGAGGAGGAGAACGCCGTGCCGTAGGAGGGGAACTTGTGGAGGTCCGCCGAGGAGGAGGAGTGGGGGGGGGAGGAGGAGGCGGCGACGCCGAAGGGGCCTCCTCTCTGGACCCGCTGGGCCTGGGGGTGCTCCAGAACCTCGGGGAAGGTGGGGGACAGACGGGGGGTGCCCGGCTGACTGTCCCCCAGAGGAGGAGCGCCGGCCTGGGGGTGGGAGTGAGCCTGGGGCTGGCGGCCCTCGAACAGCTGGACGCCCTGCTCGAACGGGCTCCACACCACCTGGGGCTGAGGCACGTGGATGGGAGGGACGTTGAGGGGGTCGAAACCGGCGGCCCCCAGGCCAGCCAGGTCTTCAGGCTGGCCCAGAGGGAGCAAGGTCTCCCCGAACCAGAAGCTAGCTCCTCCCCCGCCGCCACTGCCGTTGCTACTATTGTTGTTGTTGTTGTTGTTGTTGTTGAAGGGGCTAGTGGGGCTGAAGTCGGCCATGCGGTTTCCCCCTCCCCCGCCGTAGAACGAGTCGGTCGATCCGCTCCCCAGCGAGCTGGAGCTGTCGTTGCGGTAGGTGGCGGTCATACGCACGCCGCCGGCGCTCCCGTTGACGCCGCCGCCACCGCCGTTAGCCCGCTGGGCGGCGGCGTTCGCCGTGGCGGCGGCCGCTGCCGCGTTCGCCTGGAGCCACGCCCCGCCGCAGCCCCCTGCCACCGCCGCCTCGAAGCTGACGTCCGTCCCGTTGTAGTGGAAGTCGTTCTCGTCCGCGCCCGGCGCCTCCACGCAGTTCCCGGTGCGGAGGGCGATGTGCGCCTCGATCTCCTCCCGCGCCCGGTCCACGTTCTCGGGCATGCCCGTCACCTCGAACACGGGCTCCTTGTCCCGGCTGGGGGTCACGATGTAGGTGTGGGTCTGCTGCTGGATGCGCTTGATCGTCGCCCCTTCGGTCGACAGAGGGGGTTGTTATTACGGCTCTGACAGCCAAAACAGGTTTGCCAAACCTAGTACACTGCGATAGGTCAGCCATTTTATTGTACACTCACAAACAGCTCACTGCTGCTATTATATGTGCACAATGTACAATATATCTTATATCAAAAATAACATTGTGTACATGAATGTATCATTTTTAGCGTTGATCTATACAGGTGTTATTACAGTTAAGACCATTTTATGCATCTCTGTTGTCCTACCTTTGGGGCCCACCACCAGGCCCACCACACGGTAGGGCACCCGGACCTGGATGGTGGTCTGTCCGGGGAGGCTGGGGGCCCCAGGGAGGCCAGGTCCAGCTGCAGCCAGCGGCCCCGCCTTGTTCCTGGAGGCCCTGATCAGGGAGAAGTGCTCCGCGGCGGACAGGATCTCCCTCTTCGCCATGGCCACGTCCTCCTTCCGACCGGTCACCACGAACACGGGCTGCTCTCCCCGGACCGGTGTTTTGATGTAGGTGTTGGTCTTGGCTCGTAGGGCCTTGATCTTACAACCTGGAACAGGGGATCGAGACAAGGGGTTATTAATTTGTATCTCTATCATTGAGGAAGAATAAAAAAGGGTTTACACCTGAGGCCTCTACGCAAACACACAATGTATTCTTCTTCTCTGTATAATCTCGGTCGATTATGTAGAATCACTACAAGCTGCGTCATGCAACGGTTGAGTCCGAGGTTCCCGACAGCACAATCTTTTTGTTTCCGGTATCCTCAACTTTTTCCATGTCAACAATGTACCATCCCCCACCCATGACATGAAAACAAACGCTTTGTCAGCTAGCTCAAAAACAGAAAATAAACATTTTTTTTGCACCGGAGAAAAACAGCTAGCAAATAAATATTAACTGTGCATATGTGATTTATGTGGAGCAGTTTAAGTGCTGTTTGTAACAGTGATGTGGCAGCGGGGTTTTGAACCCTTGGTTTGCTCAGCTAGCTAACGTCACCCAAGGGCGAGACAAAGCAAATCTGGCACAGCTGAGCACTAACATTATCCAAACTTAGAAATCGAGTTAGAGCAAAGATAATGTCATCGTTTTCTTAAAATGGATGAATTGTTCTCGTATGTGGCCTGACTTTAAATCGCCTGCCAACTTTGATTTTGGAGCTTTGACCCAGTTAGCTCGCAAGCTAACTCTTGCCACCTCTGTACAACGTCTGCACGGGTTGGCTAACGCCATAGTTGGCTAACACACTAGCTCACGTTAGCTGTTTTCACCTGCACACATTCATTGTTGGCCAACTGCATACATGTGTTGTTGCTATTCCACGTGTTCAGTTATAAGAGGGGTATTGTGTAACGGCATGTATAGTTGGATAGCTAGAGTGGCGAGCCACTAGCCAGGGACCGGTGGCAAGACTCGAGCCAAGACTCGAGCCAAGACTCGAGCCAAGTCAACTCACCCTGTCTGCCGACAATCTCTGCAACATGCTCCGAGCTGGGCACCCCGACACACTCGGTCGTGTTCACGCTCTTCCTCCGCATGAGCAAGGGCTGATCGACTTCATACCCGGTGTCCCCGTACACCGACGGCAGAATCATCATCCCGGTAGCCGGTTGCAGCGTGCCATCGTCGAGCTCGTGGTCGTACAGCAGCCCGGTGTCGGTGTCGGGCGGCTCCATCCCCCCCGCTGGCATCACGGAGCCGAGTCTCGAGACGTGGGCCTGCGCGAGCAGCGTGTCGGTCCCGTTCTCCTCCTCCAGGACCTCCTCATCGGGGATCTCCTCGTCCTCCTCCCCCGCCGGCTGATGGCGCGGTATGGGCTGGAGGTCCAGAACCGTACCGAGGAGGTTGAAATGCGCGATCGGCCGTTGTTGCAGGAGGGCGTCGGGCTGTTCTAGTTGGCTCGGTGTACCGTGGGCATCGAGGCCTATGCCGGCGAATGCATGCACAACTAGTGGCGGGAGCTCGCACTCCTCGGTCTCCAACAAAGATGTGCTACTGGGCATGGTCAGCGATCTGACGGCGCGGCGCGTCGCAATCGATCAAAATGAATGTTGGTGGTGAATTTGGACTTATGGGAAAAGTTGGTAGAGCGCGAGCGCCACTTGAAATGCGTGGTTGTTGTGTTTTCTCCTCCTCATGCAGTGCAGTCTTCTTCCAGCCCCGCTTTTGTCTCCCGAGTCCCGAAGAGCCTCCAACACGGCGCTGCATGCATCCGCAGTCCCGCGAGATGGCCCGGCCACGTCTTCAAGGCCAACAGTGCAGCGCAGTTCTGCGCATTCCTTCAGAATTAGTCTTTCATTACTCCATCACACAGTACAGTAGCAAGTTATTGTAAAGTTTGTTTTTACTTGTTCGTTGTTCATTTGCAATAATATTTCACAGTAAAAAGTAGTAGACAGAGTGCCCAGCGCAGGGCACTGATTATTGTGTTTTTAAATATTTCCAGAATTAATGTAATCCCTATGCAGAAATGATGCTACCAAGTAGGGTACTCGAGTAACGAGTGAAGGAAGCAAAAACGGAGGGAATTCATTCAGATACTTGGGGTATCGCTATTTCACTTTAATGTGCACAACCGTCATATTACCACTAGATGGAGGCATTGCTCCATAAAAAGGCGCATAACTGTAATACCACAAGTGCTTTATAGGAAGCTAAACACAAAACGTATTCTTTTACCTTTACTTTGTCTGTGATGTCCCTGTATTTACTACTAATCAATATATATCAATTATATCAATATCAACCACTTATTTTTAATGGGATTAATGGGATGTTATTTCCATTCTATAAACGTGTGTATTCTAATTCTATGCATGTAATATGACTCCATTTCCAGTGTCCAAGCAACGACGCATAAACATTTGCGGAGCGCAGCGCGGCGGTACGAGTAGCCTAGCTGAAGATGACAGTGACTGATGGTATTTAAACCCAATCCAACGCAATGTAGATAAACAACGATTAAACTGAAGTGCCGTCTGAGATATCAGTTCCTCTGCTGCTGCTGAAATGTATGGGCGCGCTCCCAGAGTGACTTACCTAACGGTAGGGAGCACCTCACCTAAAGTTGGACCAGGATCATACGATTCCCATCAATACAAGCCAAAACAATCAGGTAGGCCTACACTAACTCATTTTCTCAGTGTTTAAACTTTACGGTGGTATTGTAAATGCTGAAATTTACACAAAGTTCTATAAGTCCAAAGTTTTTTTCCCCTGACCAAATTCACTCATTCAAGTGT
Organism: Borostomias antarcticus; assembly: GCF_949987555.1. NCBI lineage: Eukaryota > Metazoa > Chordata > Actinopteri > Stomiiformes > Stomiidae > Borostomias > Borostomias antarcticus. The sequence continues at coordinate 5,415,187 of NC_140239.1, read as the reverse complement.
AGCCTACACTGAATCGAGCTGATTGTCGGAAATCAATGGAGCCACATTAATCCGGAGCATGGGTTCTGTTTTGCAGATAACTATGCTCCGTTCCTCTCGCTATCAAACAGAGGGTCCATATTCACCAGGTCCGCCATTGACATGGCTTTGCCTGGACCTGGGCAATACAACAACTCCCAAGGACAGGTAACCATGGCATCCTGTCAGAGATACATACAGAAAAAAACCAAACACACACACACACGCACACACACACACGCTAATGTGTCGATCCCGTTGTGTTTCAGGGTAGCATCTTGGGCGGTCAGAGTCTCCAGAACCGCTCTAAGCGTTTTGAGGAGGTGGTCTCGGAGGTACCGGGCCCCGGGGCCTACAACGTCCTCCCCCCGTCAGGCAACACCCTGAGGGTCGCCGAGAGCGAGCCGCCCGGGAGGAGGGGCAACAAGGTGGTACGTCGGCCCCGCCCTCCCTTCTCCATCTGCACCGTTTCAGTAGGGACACTCAGGATGATTTTTCTCTGTCGAGGGGAGTGTGTTCACCCGAGTGTGTGTCCTCCAGTTCATAGAGGGCGCGCCGGACCGTCTGGCCCAGCCGAACATCCCGTCCATCCCGTCTTCCGGCCAGGCCTTCGGCTACGAGGAGGACAGACAGGGCCTGCTGACCAGGCAGAGACCCCCGTCCAGGGACAACACGCTGGGCCCGGCCTTCTACGACCCGCTGGTGGTGAGAGAGAGAGAGAGAGACACACACACACGCACGCACGCACGCACGCACGCACGCGCACTCGCACTCACACACATACACATACACATACACATACACATACACATACACATACACATACACACACACACACACACACACACACATAAACATAGACGTACATTGAGATGCCTACGCATAAACACATACACGCACGCATGTGCACCCACACACAAACACAAACACACACACACACACACACACACACAAACACACACACACACACACACACACGCTTACTTACGGTAGTCCATCGAACAGCGTGTTCTTTGGTGGCTAAAGAGTCCAACCCGAGATCCGCGGGTTTTACCGGGACGTGGGAGATTGGAGTTTGTATTGTCTGTCGAGGTTGTTTACCTCCTGAGATGCGTCTGCTGCCTGGTGTTCCTCCTCAAGGCTCTGTCCACCATTACAGAGCCGCCATTAGGCGTTTCACTCCAGACCCAGAGGTCTGACGTTGCACCTATCCAGCGACGCCCTCAGCTGTTCCTTGTAGCGTTTACTTTGTCCCCCTCTCCCGACCGGCGGCCATGTTGTAGCTGAGCGTACAACACCTTCCGGGGCTGCTGCTGCTCCCAGGGCTTCCTGATGCCGCGCCCGGGCCATGCCCGGGCCACAAGTAGGGCTTTGTATCGAGTCGAATTTCAAGAATCGATTCGATTCCGATTCACAAGGTTCAGAATCGATTATCACGATTCAATTCGATTCGATTCGATTCAATTCAATATCGATTTGGTTAGTTTTACTGTTTTATTTTACCTGTAACCTTAATTACATGACTGCCAAGTTATGCAACACATCAATACTAGGGCTGGGTATCGATACTGATTTCCAAAAATGAATGAATGAATGAATCATTGAATGAATTAATGAACTATTCATTCCTTCATTTATTCATTCATTCATTAAATGAAAGATCGATTTTGAGATTCATGAATCGGTTCTGAATCATTTGATTCAGAATCGATTCAGAATCAATGAATCGATTTTTTAAACCCAGCCCGAGCCACAAGAGCGCAGTCGGTTCAAGCAGCTGCTCCCTTCTGGCCCCGGTGGTGGTGGCGTGGAGCCTCTGGACCAGAATGCATCTCTGCCTCATACCTGTTTGAACTCGGGAAGCCACTGACTTCTATCCGCCTCTGGCTACCTGAGCCATCATGCCATTGTGGAACTGGCGGAGAATGTTAACAAACTGGCAGAGAATGTTGACAAATTTGACTAGGCAGCCGAATTTCCAGAATTTCAGACATTCCATAGAAGTTTCCGACTCTTTGGACAGGTCGACAAAAGCCATAAAGAGGTCCTGATGTTGAGGTGTGTGGGAGTTGTCGTACTGTGAAAACTATGTCGATGGTACTTTTTCTTCTGGAGCCACAATGTGACTCTGGTGCCGCCGTGACGCTGTTCACACACTCACACAGCACACAGACACACACACAATGATGAATTATTGGTAGTCTGTGTGTGTGTGTGTGTGTGTGCGTGCGTGCCCGCATGTGTGGGTGTGTGTGTGCGCGTGCGTGTACATGCCTACTCCGTGTGAGAACCGGATCCATTAGAGGTAGTTGATCTAATGCAGTGCTGGCCCTCTTCATTTGCCCTGAATCTATTTCCATAGCTAATGACTGGAGCTCCACTTTAAAAAGTCACAAAGCACCTTGATCATCCATTTTAGATGTCAACAAAAGAGCACCATTAGCAATTATTCCTCAAGTTATATTACAATGTTCACTTAGAAGAATGCAGCGGCTGCTGGTTTGGCCTTCAATTAGACCATCGTTCATCTGTTAATGACCAGGCGAGTCAACAGCGTCCTTGAGCGCCGACGTATGTCAACACACTCGCTGGCGGGTAGCAGGGAGCTAAGTGATGTAGGGTCATCAAGAGGGCATCAATCCACCTCTGTTTTCCTTCCCTCCCACCCCCTTCTCTCTCTCTCTCTCTCTCTCTCTCTCTCTCTCTCTCTCTCTCTCACACACACACACACACACACACACCCCTGTCCCCCTCTCTCTGAAAGCCTTATTTCTCTCTCTCACACCATCTCTCTCTCTCTCTCTCTCTCTCTCACACACACACACACACACACACACACACACACACACACACACACACACACACCCCTGTCCCCCTCTCTCTGAAGGCCTTATTTCTCTCTCTCACACCATCTCTCTCTCTCACCCCATCTCTCTCTCTCTCTCTCTCTCTCTCTCTCTCCCCCAGGGCCTAACATCTCCTGACTGACAGCAGTTTTTTACCACAGAGTTTATCAGGTTGTGGAGTTAAGTAGCTGATCCGTGTGATGGCTCCGTTTCAAAGCCAGTACTGCTGATGAAGGCGTACTCAGACTCCACAGACCTTCTATCGGAGAAGCATGAATAAACTGTTCTCTCTTCTTCTGCCGTGTTTCCTCCTCCGCTGAATATTAATCACAGCATGAGAGTTCACTTTCAAAGCAAAGCAAGTTGTTTATGCCCCAGATGTGTTGAACTTGTATTAGTTAAGATAGTTTTCAAGTGCATCAATTCAAAAGTTGAGAATTTTTTGCAAATGTATTTTTTTTTTTAAATACAGCGTTTTGAGGAGGAAGAGGAAGGAGACAAATGACAAATACACGAGAGTCTCTGACGGGCACTAATTATTTAAAACTTTTTAAATTAAAAATATTTTATTATTATTATTATAAAAAGTATCTTAAAAATCGTGTCTGAAATTCAAACAGTACAATGCCTGAGCAGGCATTAGCATGTTTATTCAGCATCACCCGGGGGTTGAACTCACAACCAGACACCAAGAGAAGATCATGTTCTGGTTGAGCCAAGTGAGATATTTACACAGGAATCCTGCATGAACATATTAGTAGGCCTACATGGGGAATGAGTTGTTGGACTCTGAACTGAGCATGAATTCACTGATTTGATTGGATTTAACGGGACTAATTGAGATGTAAGCAGACAAAAGACTGGTCAGATGAAGAGATGCAAACAAGATGAAGAAACAGTAACAGCTAGAAATTAAAAATATAATTTAAAAATCATGTCACACAGCACAATGGAGTATGCATTAGCATTTTTATTCTGCTTCCCCCTGGGCTTGAACTCACGTTGAGCTGCCTGCCATGTGAGAAGCCGTAGATGATTTCAATAGAAATGCAATTATTGTAAGTCGCTTTGGATAAAAGCGACAGCTAAATGACTGTAATGTAATGTAATGGTTGTCCTTCTAGAAGGTTCTCCCATCTCCACAGAAGAACACTGGAGCTCTGTCAGAGGGACCATCGGGTGATTGGTCACCTCCCTGACCAAGGCCCTTTTCCCACGCTTACTCAGTTTGACCAGGCGGTCAGCTCCAGAAAGGGTCCTGGTCATTCCAAACCTACTCCATTTAAAAATGATGGAGGCCACTGTCTTCTTCAGGACTCTCAATGCTGCACACATTTTTTTGTACCCTTTCCCAGATGTCTCGGAGGTCTAGGGACAATTTCCTCGACGGGATTTCATGATTTGGTTTTGGCTGTCACATGCACTGTCAACTGTAGGTTATGACTACTTTACATACAGTACAGAAGACAGGTGTGTGCCTTTCCAAATCATGTCCAATCAATTGCATGTACCACAGGTGGACTCCAATCAACTAATCACTAATCTAATCACTGCCAAAGATGCGTCAACAAAGTACTAAGGGTCTGAAAGCGTATGTACATGTGATATTTCAATTTTTTTATGTTTAATACATTAGCAAAAAAAACAAAAAACTTTTTCACTTTGTCATTATGGGTATTGTGTGTAGATTGATGAGGAAAAAAACATAATTTAACCCATTTTGGAATAAGTCTAACATATTCAAAACATGGAAACAGTGAAGGGGTGTGAGTACTTTCCAGATCCAGTGTCTGATTGAATGCCTAATGGCCAGGTCACATGACCTAGTGCAACACTGTGGCACAGTAGGATTGCCAGCCACTGGTCTGCCACCCTGTGAAGTGCTTCTAGCGCGCGGCGGGGACAACGATGGCTCTGAACACAGCACAGAAGACACTCACCGTGGGGACAGATTCAGAGGGAATTCACCTCAGGGGTTTTGATTTCATGATCGCTTACGCCCCGCCGTCATCAGGGTAATGGGCCTCTGTCTCGTATCTCAAATGCCAGACAGAGAGGTGCCGTGGCGCGGGAGAGGACGCGGAATATCAAGTAGAATCTGACATAGTCTGACATTTCAGGGAAATTTCCCTAATGCTCATTATTAGATGACTCAGGACACGATGATGTGAATGACGCACATGTTCCAATTAACCTCGTTCTCTTTCTTTCTTTCTTTCTTTCTTTCTTTCTTTCTTTCTTTCTTTCTTTCTTTCTTTCTTTCTTTCTTTCTTTCTTTCTTTCTTTCTTTCTTTCTTTCTTTCTTTCTTTCTCTTTCCTTCTTTCTTTCTTTCGTTCCGTCCTTTCTCCCTCCTCCCTGCAGTCAGAGAAGAGCTCCTCTCAGCGCTACAAAGGCGTCCATTTTGGGAGGATGACAGGGAAGAGAGGGGAGGTGAAGGTGGTGGAGGGACCAGGACCGGGACAGTATGAACCCGAGAGGTGACAAACACACACACACACACACACACACACACACACACACACACACACACACACACACACACACACACACACACACACACACATCTAGCCCTATGCGGCACAGACACCAGCCCGTAGTGCATGTGTAGTGTTGCAGTATTGATGAGATGGGCTCCTACTTACTAAGCACTTCTGGATATGGGGGGCAGGCCTTGTCCCAGCAGAGTAATTTGAATGGCATGAACTGTTCGATAGAGGAACGGGCACATCCCTACCCTCCCTCCCTCCCTTTATCCCTCCATCCCTCCATTCCTCCCTCTCTCCTTCCCTCCAACAAGCACGCCCACACTCTCTTCAATTGAGCCCGGGCAAGAGGCGTAAATCATCAGACCGCCCCCCCCCACCCACACATGCACACACGTGCGCTCACACACACATGCATGCGCACACACACGAACACACATGCACACACACACACACAAACACACACACGCACAAACACACACACACACACAGAATACAGTATGTGATTAAAAGGGTCATTAGCAGATGACTGACAAGAGAGGAGGGGAGAATCTTCCCGGACGGCCGGTGAACCTCAGAACATTTGCTGACGGAGACTTCCTGTCTTCCTGCTTCCTGTCCGTCCGCCTCCCAGGGCCGGGGCGGTGGAGTACGAGCACATCAATATGAGGAGGGAGCAGAGGAGCAGGGCGGAGCTGGTCATCCCTCGCTACCACGAGATCGTGCCCATGCAGGAGGAGAAGAGGGTACGCTGTCCCTGGACCGGCAGCGCACTGCCTGCTGGGAAAGTTAGAAACTCAGACTGGAAGTTCCAGCAGACAGCAGTTAATTATTTCCCTCTTTCTCTCTGGCTGTCTCTGTCTGTCTGTCTGTCTCTCTCTCTCTCTCTCTCTCTCTCTCTCTCTCCCTCTCTCTGTCTCTCTCTCTCCCTTTGTATCTCTTTATCTCTCTCTCCCTCTCTCTCTCCCTTTATATCTCTTTGTCTCTCTCTCTCCCTCCCTTTGTATCTCTCTCTATCTCTCTCTCCCTCTCTCTCTCTCCCTTTGTATCTCTCTCTCTCTCTCTCCCTCCCTCTCTCTGTCTCTCTCTCTCCCTTTGTATCTCTCTTTATCTCTCTCTCCCTCTCTCTCTCCCTTTATATCTCTCTTTATCTCTCTCCCTCTCTCTCTCTCCCTTTATATCTCTTTGTCTCTCTCTCTCCCTCCCTTTGTATCTCTCTCTCTCTATCTCTCTCTCCCTTTGTATCTCTCTCTCTCTCTCTCTCTGTCAGTTCAACAGTGTAGCACTAGAGGGCAGTAAAGCTCAGCATTTGATCAGCTTGTATAGTTGGGATATTACAGTCCTCATATGACAAGGCTTTTTGTAGAGGTGCATACAGCCCAATTGCATGACATGGGTGGTCCCAGGGTGTGTGTTTGTGTGTTTGTGTGTGTGTGTGTGTGTGTGTGAGGTTGCTGAAGGTGTGCGTGTCCCCTGCTGTGGACCCCCCTTTGCAGACAGGGCTCCCATCCATCATCATTAGTGAGAGGCCTGACACACACACACACACACACACACACACACACACACACACACACACACACACACACACACACACACACACACACACACACACACAGGGAGAGCAGATGGGTCATTACAGACACTAGGGACACGCAGGACACACCCTAGAGGACGTAGACTAACTTTAACCCCCCCCAAAACTCCACCACACCTGGGTCGGCAGCGTAATAACAGAACCGTGAGACGACGTCCGTCTGTGGGACAGATCAGGAGACTAATCCCCTTGGTGGGTCGGTCAGCGGCGTCTGTCCAGAGGCCTGGAGGTGGTCTGTCCAGAGGCCTGGAGGTGGTCTGTCCAGAGGCCTGGAGGTCGGACGAGAGGGGGTTTGCATTCTGTTCAGTCTGAAAAAGGATTCCAGGCCATCCCTGATACAGGAGGTGCCCTTCATGAAGCTTTTAGTACACTGGCGCCATCGTGGTTACCGTGGTGACAGACTCGGTTGAATACGGCCGGCCGTGCGAACGCAGCGCTCCTCTGACTTTGTCTGTGTGTGTCTGCTGTGTGAGAGCTGCGGTTTGTGCAGGCTGTGTGTGTGTGTGTGTGTGTGTGTGTGTGCACTGTGGACCTCTTTGGACTATGTCATGGGCAATTAATTTTGAATTCTCGAGTACGACCACTTGAATTCTGTTTGTGGACAAAACCCCATTTGCCACAAAAAAATGACCCTCCACTGTGCCCCTGAGTGTGAGCAGGGCACACCTGTGAAAGAGACCTGCCCTATCTATCTATCTATCTATCTATCTATCTATCTATCTATCTATCTATCTATCTATCTATCTATCTATCTATCTATCTATCTATCTATCTATCTATCTATCTATCTATCTATCTATCTATCTATCTGTCTATCTATCTATCTACGTGTATCTATCTAAGAAGCAACTGTCTCGCCAAAGTCTCTAGCTCCATTTAATCAGGTAGACTGTGAATAAGCTGCAAAGTGAAGTGTGTGTGTGTGTGTGTGTCTAGACTGTGTGAGTGTGTGTGCGCTGCGAAATGTAGGTAATGACAACCTTGAGTTGGCCTCTGAGTCGGGCTATAAACAGAAGCTGAACTGCAACCGACCACACACTGAGCCTCACTCTTCCCGACAACAATGATCCCTCAATGCTTTTAATGGGTTTGTGTATGCGCGTGTGTGTGTGTGTGTGTGTGTGTGTGTGTGTGTGTAATGAATGTCCTTTGAGCAAAATGTCACATCTGCATGTAAGAGTTTTTGTGAGTGCGTAGCTGTACCTCTAGCGGTACCTCGGGTGGAGGGCATCATCGATAGGCTTCAGGAGGCGCAGAGGAGGAGGGAGGAGAGAGGAGTAGGAGAGGGAGGAGAAAGGAGGGAGGGGAGAGGAGGAGAGGAGGGAGGAAAAGAGGGCGGAGGACAAGAGGGGAGGGAGGTGGAGAAGAGAGGAGCTAGGAGCAGAGAGGAGGAGAGAAGGAGAGAGGAGGAAGGAGAAGAGGGGAGCTGGGAGGAGAGAGGAGGTAGGAGGGAGGAGAAGGAGGGAAAGTGGCAGAGGGTGCAGAGGGAGGCTGGAGGGAGGAGGAGGAGGAGAAGGAGAGGCTTTATTAAAGCCCAGACCAGGTCTGTATGGAAGAGTTGCCACATAGAATGAATGACCCAAGCCTCCATAGAACAACTGCGACAGGAAGTTAGCCAATAGAAAACGGAGCCCAAGTCCTCCAGCTTGCTCCTGTTGCAGAATGATGGTTGACCTGAGGGAGGGGGTGGTTACTCCACCTCCTCTCTCTCTCTCCCTCTCTCTCTCTCTTTCTGCACTCGCCATCCCTCCCTTTGCCTCCATCTCTCCCTGCTGGAGCTCTCCATCTTCATAATAGAGTCTTCATCTGCTTCCTCTCTCCCCTTCCCTCACCTCTGAGACTCTGCTACTGTGTGTGTGTGTGCGCGTGTGTGTGTATGTGTGTGTGTGTGTGTGTGTGTGTGTGTGAGAGAGAGAGAGAGAGAGAGAGAGAGTGTGTGTGTGTGCCGGGTGTGTGTGTGTGTGTGTGAAAGTGTTAGTGAGCTGAACTAATATCCTCTCTTAGGGATAACTCGGTCCTAAGTGTGTTGTTGTTGTTGTTGTTGTGGTTGTTGTTGTTCTCTCTCGGCAGGGGGTCCCAGGTCCCGGCCAGTACAACATCAGGAGCCAGTTTGAGAAGACCTCCAGCCCCTACGGCACTCTGTCTCTCTACAGCCCCCCCTTCCTCTCACAGGCACAGGTAAACACACACACACACACATGCACAAACACACACACAAACACACACACACATGCACAAACACACACACACACACACACCCTGTGGTGTGTAACATATTTAAATATATCATAAATTGGGAGGTACAATGTGGGAGTGGTGTTCCCAAGTGTACTTAAAACATGTCTGACCTGTAGGTATTTGAAAATAATAAGCAGAGGGGAGTTCAAAGGTCGTTCAAAGGCCATTTGTGTGTCAGTCTCATAAAGGTCTCCACATTTTTGGATTTCCTGCTTGTGCCACTTCTTAGTTATGCCATCTCTAAGTGCATTTGGTAAGGCAGGGTTGGTGTGAAAGGGAGTGTTCCTATGGTATAGTGGCTTATTAGTGGATCGTGATTTATGAAGAAGATTTTGTCTCGTTGGCAAGGGATCTTTAAGCCCATAAGTTATAAATTGACTTACACTGAAAGGAAAAGTTGATTCTTGAAATCTTTTCAGCTGACGAATTAAGGGGCATAGCCACACAGTTTTGTACATTAACCTTTTATCCCGAGATTACATTATACTTTAATAAGAGTACTGTGAGGGCAGGCATGGATGATTCTACTACTCTATTGGTAAGAAGTAAAAGAATGTCATCGGCATACAGAGAGATGACATGATTCAGGTGTCCCAGTTTGACCCCAGAAGTAAAATTGTGAGACCTAATTGCAATGGCTAGGGGTTCAATTGCCAGAGCAAAAACTAGGAGGGAGAGGGGGCAACCTTGTTGGGTACCTCAGGATAGCAGGAAAGGGGGTGACATTTCAGTATTAGTCTTTATCCTGGCGGTAGGGTTAAGTGGATCAACCTCAGTATGTTTTTTGCGTACGATCGTGAAGAGAAAGTGTCACTTTACGGGGTCAAAAGTCTTCTCAACATCTAGAGAGTCCGCAATGACTGGGTCATCCATGGACTTAGCATAATTTTTTAGAGACAAGATATCCAACATCTGGACTGTTATTACCACAAAACAAGTTAGTAACTTTATAGAAATAGACCCTGTCTCATGGCCAACAAGCTCATGTGTTTCCTTCAACCTCATTGCTATTAAGAAAAGCAATTAACAACCTCAAATCTTCTATCAATCAATCAATCAAAGCTTTATTTGTATAGCGCATTTCATACCCAGAGGCAACACAATGCGCTTCTACCTGTGCTTCAGATCCAATCCCTACCAGTTTTTTTTCAAACGAGTCTATATTAATTATAGACTAATACTAATAATATTAATTATGCACTATGTGCAAAGCCACGCCCATCAAGCTTTCATTGTATTTTCATTGATGTTCTAACTCCAATGTGCTGTAATAGTATGGCCTGTTGATGCGCTCGTTGGTGCGCTCATGCGTTGCTGCACGTGCTCATTGCGGCTCTCATTCGTTGCTGCATGCGCTCGTTGCAGTGTGGTGGTTGCTGCATGCGCTCGTTGCAGTGTGGTCGTTGCAGCATGCGCTCGTTGCAGTGTGGTGGTTGCTGCATGCGCTCGTTGCAGTGTGGTGGTTGCTGCATGCGCTCGTTGCAGTGTGGTGGTTGCAGCGTGGTCGTTGCAGCGTACACTCGTTGCAGTGTGGTGGTTGCAGCATGCGCTCGTTGCAGTGTGGTGGTTGCTGCATGCGCTCGTTGCAGTGAGGTCGTTGCAGCGTGCGCTCATTGCAGTGTGGTCGTTGCTGCATGCGCTCGTTGCAGTGTGGTTGTTGCTTCATGCGCTCGTTGCAGTGTGGTGGTTGCTGCATGCGCTCGTTGCAGTGTGGTCGTTGCAGCATGCGCTCGTTGCAGTGTGGTGGTTGCAGTGTGGTGGTTGCAGTGTGGTGGTTGCAGCATGCGCTCTATGCAGTGTGGTCGTTGCTTCATGCACTCGTTGCAATGTGGTGGTTGCTGCATGCGCTCGTTGCAGTGTGGTCGTTGCAGCATGCGCTCGTTGCAGTGTGGTGGTTGCTGCATGCGCTCGTTGCAGTGTGGTGGTTGCTGCATGCGCTCGTTGCAGTGTGGTGGTTGCAGCGTGGTGGTTGCAGCGTGCGCTCGTTGCAGTGTGGTCGTTGCTGCATGCGCTCATTGCAGTGTGGTGGTTGCTGCATGCGCTTGTTGCAGTGTGGTGGTTGCAGCATGCGCTCGTTGCAGTGTGGTGGTTGCTGCATGCGCTCGTTGCAGTGTGGTCGTTGCTGCATGCGCTTGTTGTAGTGTGGTCGTTGCTGCGTGCGCTCGTTGCAGTGTGGTGGTTGCTGCATGCGCTTGTTGCAGTGTGGTCGTTGCAGCGTGCGCTCGTTGCAGTGTGGTGGTTGCTGCATGCGCTCGTTGCAGTGTGGTCGTTGCTGCATGCGCTCGTTGCAGTGTGGTGGTTGCTGCATGCGCTCGTTGCAGTGTGGTCGTTGCAGCGTGCGCTCGTTGCAGTGTGGTCGTTGCTTCATGCGCTCGTTGCAGTGTGGTGGTTGCTGCATGCGCTTGTTGCAGTGTGGTCATTGCTTCATGCGCTCGTTGCAGTGTGGTGGTTGCTGCATGCGCTTGTTGCAGTGTGGTCGTTGCAGCGTGGTTGCCTGAAGCTTGACCCCGTTTAGCCGCTTGCGGCTTTAATTTGACTTGTTATTGTTTCTTTGTCCAGGAAGAGTAACTAATGATGGTGCCTCTTATATGGGCTTTACAGGCCTCTCAAACAGTGGCTGGAGAGGCAGAATTTGCATTAATTATTAGATATTGATACTGTTTTTTTGCTTCCCTCTGGAATATGTAGGGGTGGGTCGTATGCCCACCTCCCTTGTTCTCTGTAAAGCGCATTGGGTTGCCTCTGGGTATGAAATGCGCTATACAAATAAAGCTTTGATTGAAAAGCTTTGATTGATTGATATTATTCCAGCTGCCCATTAATGTGATAAAATCACCATCATTGACTAAGCGATTGCGAAACCTCTAGAGTTTGGGCTTCCAGTGAGAGTTCTTCATCGCTATTTGGTGCAAAACGGGAGCGTTGTCTGAGTGTCTTCGCTAAATATTCACACGGTGAGACTGGGATTTTGTTGTATGAATAAAGCAGGTGTCAATCCTAGAGTGACTTTTATTTATGTGTGAATAAAAGCTAGGTAAACACAATTACCAAAACACGCATTCGCACACATACACAAGTAAACACACACACACACACGCGCACACACACACACACACACACATACACACACACACACAGACACACAGGATGGGTATAACTGCCCGTAGGAGGCTGTACATAGTTCTCAAGTGTATTTTTTCTTTTGACGTGGGTTTGTTGCGTGTCTTCATGACACGTGCCCTAACTGTAAATGCTTCCATGGGAAAGCATGGCCATCTAATATTAACACAGATTACCATCTTAAACCAGGTTTATAAATCACCGTGGTGATGAATTGAACATTGCCTGTTTAATTAATGCAGCTGAGCTCAGAGTTTCTGCTGGGGAGGAGGGGAGAGGGGGGTAGGGAGGAGGGGAGAGGGGGTAGGGAGGAGGGGAGAGGGGGTAGGGAGGAGGGGAGAGGGGATAGGGAGGAGGGGAGAGGGGGTAGGGAGGAGGGGAGAGGTGGGTAGGGAGGAGGGGAGAGGGGGTAGGGAGGAGGGGAGAGGGGGTAGGGAGGAGGGGAGAGGTGGGTAGGGAGGAGGGGAGAGGGGGTAGGGAGGAGGGGAGAGGTGGGTAGGGAGGAGGGGAGAGGGGGTATGGAGGAGGGGAGAGGGGGTAGGGAGGAGGGGAGAGGGGGTAGGGAGGAGGGGAGAGGTGGGTAGGGAGGAGGGGAGAGGGGGTAGGGAGGAGGGGAGAGGTGGGTAGGGAGGAGGGGAGAGGGGGTAGGGAGGAGGGGAGAGGGGGTAGGGAGGAGGGGAGAGGGGGTAGGGAGGAGGGGAGAGGGGGGTAGGGAGGAGGGGAGAGGGGGTAGGGAGGAGGGGAGAGGTGGGTAGGGAGGAGGGGAGAGGGGGTAGGGAGGAGGGGAGAGGTGGGTAGGGAGGAGGGGAGAGGGGGTAGGGAGGAGGGGAGAGGGGGTATGGAGGAGGGGAGAGGGGGGTAGGGAGGAGGGGAGAGGGGGTAGGGAGGAGGGGAGAGGGGGGTAGGGAGGAGGGGAGAGGGGATAGGGAGGAGGGGAGAGGGGATAGGGAGGAGGGAGTTCATTAAAACACACCAGAGAGACTCAGTGGAAGAACTTTACCCCCTCATGTTCATGTGGATAAATTAAGAGAACCACTTGACAGATGTCTTAATTAACGTTCTTGCACGTGTGTGTGTGTGTGTGTGTGTGTGTGTGTGTGTGTGTGTGTGTCTGTGTGTGTGTGTGTGTGTGTGTGTGTGTTCCCATGTGTCGCCCATTGCAATGTGCGCTGGGGTATAGTGCTCTATAACGAATAACGACTTATCTCTCTCTCTCTTACACACACTCACACACACACACACACACACACACACACACACACACACACACAGACACAGACAGACACACCAACGTCTCTAACAGGGTGGTTGTGGAGTTGGCGGATGTGTCTGGTTTGGGAGCTGGACTGTGTGTCGTGTCGGGTTCTGACCTGGTTACTGCAGCCGCACGCTGCGCACGGCTCAGCGAGGAGCACAGGAGGAGCAAAGGGCTCAGCGAGGAGCACAGGAGGAGCGCAGGAGGAGCGCAGGGCTCAGCGAGGAGCACAGGAGGAGCGCAGGGCTCAGCGAGGAGCGCAGGAGGAGCGCAGGAGGAGCGCAGGAGGAGCACAGGAGGAGCGCAGGAGGAGCACAGGAGGAGCGCAGGGCTCAGCGAGGAGCGCAGGAGGAGCGCAGGGCTCAGCGAGGAGCGCAGGAGGAGCGCAGAAGGAGCACAGGGCTCAGCGAGGAGCACAGGAGGAGCACAGGGCTCAGCGAGGAGCACAGGAGGAGCGCAGGGCTCAGCGAGGAGCACAGGAGGAGCGCAGGAGGAGCGCAGGGCTCAGCGAGGAGCACAGGAGGAGCGCAGGGCTCAGCGAGGAGCGCAGGGCTCAGCGAGGAGCACAGGAGGAGCACAGGGCTCAGCGAGGAGCACAGGAGGAGCGCAGGGCTCAGCGAGGAGCACAGGAGGAGCGGAGGGCTCAGCGAGGAGCACAGGAGGAGCGCAGGAGGAGCACAGGAGGGGCGTAGGAGGAGGGGCGTCCTTCTCTCCCCACCCCTCCTCTCCTCTTTTCCCCCCTCCTCTCCTCTGCTCTCCCCTCCCCTCCCATCCCCTCCTTTCCCATCCTCTCCTCTCCCCTCCTGTCCTCCCACCACCTCTCCCCACCTCTCCTCCACTCCCCTCCCCTCCTCTCCTCTTTTCCCCCCTCCTCTCCTCTGCTCTCCCCTCCCACCCCCTCTCCCCTCCTCTCCCTCCCCTCCCCTCCTTTCCCATCCCCTCCTCTTCCCTCCTGTCCTCCCACCACCTCTCCTCTCCCTCTGTTCCTCTCCCCTCCCCTCCTCCTCTCCCCACCTCTCCTCCACTCCCCACCCCTCCTCTCCTCCTTCCTCCTCTCCCCTCTCTTCC
>NC_140239.1:5393061-5395561 GCF_949987555.1 Borostomias antarcticus | reverse complement strand
TTCCTGGTACCAGTATTTTATTTTCATACATTTATTTGATGGGTATTTTGTATTTTGTAACAATATACATTTGTATGTATTTTTCCCATCTCTGCAAACACACACACACACACACACACACACACACACACGCACACACACACAGGGCCGGCTGTAGACTTTTGGAGGCCCTAGGCAAAATTGTCTGTGGAGGCGCTCTTTTGAAATAAACCCACCATCAAGCAATAAAGACCGAGGCGCCATCATTCCATCGTCATCACGTTCGGCTGTCATCAGCAGCAATGAGGCACTTGAGTATCACATTCGGTCGGGGCCTTAGCCAATCAGATCAATCTATTGCTGGGGGCGTGTCTGGGTTTTATGATCACTGGCCCCTACTGTATCCAATGAGAACATTAACACTTTTTATAGAGTTTAACTAGTTTTGCTGGGCATTTGCCTAGTCAGCATATAGGGGACGCCAGCCCTGTACACATATACACACACACACGCACACAGTATGAATACGGTACTAGCACTGTTCTATATGAATACTGTACTATCACTGTACTATACTAGTACTATGAATACGGTACTAGCACTGTTCTATATGAATACTGTACTATCACTGAACTATACTAGTACTATGAATACGGTACTAGCACTGTTCTATATGAATACTCTACTAGCACTGTACTATACTAGTACTATGAATACGGTACTAGCACTGTACTATACTAGTACTATACCAATACTGTACTGGCATACTGTGCTGTACTAGTGTTCTACTATATTAGTACTATACCAACACTGTACTGGAATAATGCACTGTACTAGTGCTGTACTATTTTAGTACTTAACTGTACTGGCATACTATACTAGTGTTGTCCTATACTAGTACTATACCAATACTGTACTGGCTCAGTGCTGTGCTCTCTCCTCTGTGGGAGGATGGAGCCAGAAGGTTCTAGAGACCTGAGGAGTGTTTGGAAGGTTCCTCTATAAATAGCTCCTCTCAGCCGGTAGCGTCTGCCGCCCTGCTGTATTCACCGGGCTGGAGAGGGGGGGGGGGCGCATTAATACCGGTAATTCAGCCCCCCCAACCCCCCCCCCCCCCCCACCCCCCCACCGACCTCTTTATATTGATGAGTGGTAGAGCATCATAAAACCATGCACGTAATTAATTAATTTCCCTTCTGCCCGCCCGGTTGACTCTCTTATTAATCGCCTCTAACTGCCGTTAAAATGTGCCGTTACCGGCAGGGGGGGTAAAGGGTACCGGTAAGATGAGTAGATACCGGCAGGTGATGGGGCGGACTTTGCATTAGTCACTCGGACCACCCCCCCCCACACACACCCCACCCCCACCCCCGCGCTCATTAAATATGGCCGCTAATGGAACCTAATGCACCTGCTGGAGACAGGGGAGGAAGGGAGGGGGGGCCAGGTGATGGAGGAGAGTTTTAAAGGATAGAGAAGAGGATTTACAGTGAGAGTGTCCTGGACCCAGACTGGTTTCCTTACAAGCACAGGTGAACTGATTCCTACAACCGGCACATAGCAGGACAGCTATGTTCATATCCATGTACTGGTACTAAGTATTAGATAGGTGTCCTTGGCCACATGGTTATAGTAGGTGTGGTAGAATCCTACCGGTGCGTCGTGATGGGCGTGTCTGCTAGGATTCAGACATTCTGGATTCTTTGCCGTGCTCTGTGCTAGCGGCGGCCATTGCTGGCTATTTTAAACCGGAGCTGTTATCACAACTGTCGCTACTTCAGACAACACAAGGTGAAGGTGTTCTACTGAGCACATTCACATGGACTCACAGTTAGTGTTTGACTTGTAAACAACATACACACACGCACACGCACACACACACTGTGAGGTTCGGGGTAGGAGAAGGAGGAGGGGGGGGCGTGAGAAGGAGGAGGAAGTCATTTGCGTCCTCCCTGTTTATCTCGCTCCCTCTCTCTCTCTCTCTCTCTCTCTCTCTCTCTCTCTCTCTTCGTACCCCTATCTCTCCTTCCCTCCTTTCTCTCTCCGTTTGTCTCTGCCTCGCTCCCTCCCTCCCTCGGTGTCTCTACCACGCTCCCACCATTCCCAGATAGTCCCGTAGACAGGCTCGTCCCCCCCCCTCCCTCCCCCTCCCTCCGCGCCTCACCCCTCCCCTCCCTCCGCGCCTCACCCCTCCGCTGTCTCCCACGCGGGCCAGAGAGATCTGAGAGAGCTGTAATAACTCCACGCTGGGTCTCCTTGATGCTCCGGTAATGAAAACTCCCCCGGAGGCCCCGGCGCTAGCCCGCGCTAGCCGTTAGCCCCACGCCGCGCCACGCCGCCGGGCTCCCACCGCCACGCATATTAAAATATTCCAATCAGAAGCTAATCAGTCTCCCCCGCTATCAGATGGGGCCCCTCGCCGCGGGGAGGAGGGAGAACGTAGGGAGAGGGAGAGAGAAAAAGTCGTAGACTTCACATCTTAATATTAATTTTATTATTTTGCTCTCTCTCCGTATTTCTT
>NC_140239.1:5363061-5388061 GCF_949987555.1 Borostomias antarcticus | reverse complement strand
AGACGGTCACAGCTCTTCTCTGTCCTGGCCCCGCAGCGGTGGAACGAACTGCCCACTGACGTCAGGACAGCAGAGTCGCTGTCTGCGACGCAGGCTCAAATCTCACCTCTTCAAGAAGTACTACCACGATCCTCCTTCTTAAGCACTTATTGTATTTTTAGTTTGCTATTCTTGTACTTTGCCTTCAGCACTAGATTATGCTCTTAGTCGCTTGTTTTAGAAAGATGCACTTGTGAGTTCTGGTAATTAGTAGTACATTGGCTTTTCCTATGTTAAGTGCAATTATTGTAAATCGCTTTGGATAAAAGCGTCTGCTAAATGACTGTAATGTTATGTGTCTGTGGGAATTTTTGTCCATCCAGAAGAGCATTTGTGAGGTCAGACAATGATATTGGACAAGGGCCTTACATCACCAAGCGCAATGCCAAGCGTCGGATGGAGTGGTGTAAACGGAGTGGAGTGATGAATCACGCTTCTCTATCTGGCAGTCTGATGGACAAGTCTGGGTTTGGCGAATGCCTGGAGATCGTTACCTGCCTGACTGCATCGTGCCAACTGTAATGTTTGGTGGAGGAGGGATAATGGTCTGGGCTTGTTTTCCTGTTTTCCTGTTTAGTTACAGTGAAGGGAAATGTTAATGCTTCAGCTCACCAGGATGTTTAGGACAATTCTATGCTACCAACTTTGTGGGAGCAGTTTGGGGAAGGCCCTTTTCTGTTCCTGGATGACTGTACCCCAGTGCACAAAGCACGGCCCATAAAGGCATGGTTGGGTGAGGTTGGTGTGGAAGAACTTGACTGGTCCGCACAGAGCCCTGACCTCAACCCCTTTGAACACCTTTGGGATGAACTAGAACGGAGATTGCGAGCTAGGCCCTCTCGTCCAACATCAGTGTCTGATCTCACAAATGCTCTTCTGGATGAATGGGCAAAAACTCCCACAGACACGCACCAACATCTAGAAAGCCTTCCCAGAAGAGTGGAAGCTGTTATAGCTGCAAAGGGGGGGCCAACTCCATATTAATGCCCATGAATTTAGAATGGGCTGTCATTCAAGGCTCCTGTGGGTGTACTGTGTAGGTGTCCCAATAGTTTTGTCCATATAGTGTATGTCCATCAGCAGACGGTGTCTATAAAACCAGAATAGCAGCATACTGTAGGTCTTCTCTGCCATCCATGTCATTCATCCCAGTGTGACTCATGTAGGCTGCACTGTGCTGTACGCTGTATATGAATGAGTTTACACTTCAAGGTTTTTATTTGTTTTCTGAGCCTCTGACTGTATTTGTCTCAGATCCCTCAATACTGTACTGTCTGGTCTCTACCGCCCTGTTCAACCAAGAACAGCCTTAACCATATGGTTGGCAGCCCAGTGGGTAGAGCATCGGACCAACGATTAAAGGGTTGTTGGTTTCAGACCGGGCCAGGCCACTTGACGGATTATTTCCCATCAATCATTGTCGGTTATGCCCTTGAGCAAGGCACTTAACCCCGACACTTGCTCACGATTGGAAGTGACTTTCGATAAAAGTGTCCGCTAAGTGACTAAAATGTAAATAAACGCCCTGCTCATCCACAGCCATGCACCCGATAATACTCCCGACTCCAAGATCATTATTAAAGACATATTCCGCTTCTTTCAACTACTAATTGCTGCCTGGACTGGGTCATGTATAACGTCTCATCATCTAGATCAGACAGTAGTGGGAGCAACAGAATATTAAACACCCCCCCCCCACACACACACACACACACGCGCACACACACACACACACACACACACACACTCAATTAAAGTCCTGTAATGAGAGAGCCTTATTAGTGCTGGCTCCAGTGACAAGGACCAGCCAGCGGGGTTGCTGGTGCGGAACGCTCTCTGTCACGGCCTCTGCCGCGGAGCACGGAGGGCCACACGGTCCTCACGTCCTCCAACATATTACCATTTTTATCCGTTTAAACACGGGCACCTAATCTGTCTCTTTTTCTTATCGTTAACTCACTACCTAGACAGATTGTTTGGTTATGGAAATGAGTGTGTGTGTGTGTGTGTGTGTGTGGCAGATTTTTGCCAGCTGCTCAAAACGCGAGGCGCACCGCATTGTCCCCTGGCCGACGCTATTCTTTGCCGAGAGACGATCATCGGGCGCCTCCTCCGCAGAAAAGTGAAATGTTTTCAGCTTTCCGGCGCCGATAAAACGCACGACACCTCGCCTTGACAGAGCGGCGTGCCGAAGGTCTCCACAAGAGCGCTGCTCCATAGACGACGATGAAAAACGCGTTGACAAAATCTGCCGTGTGAACGCAGCCTCTCTGTGTGTGTGTGTGTGTGTGTGTGTGTGTGTGTGTGTGTGTGTGTGTGTGCTAGCTAGCAGGGACACTCATTAGACTGGAGAAACATTTGATTACTTTAAGGGTAGTCTCTCTCTTCTCTTTGATCTCAGTGCCTCAACTTATGTACTGTAGTTGCCCATTCAGGCTGGAGGCAGAGAGAGATACAGGGAGGTACAGGGAGAGAGATACAGGTAGGGAGAGAGGGTGAGAGAGAAAGAGAGACAGGTGGATGGAGGGAGAGAGCAAGAGAGAGAGAGGGACAGAGAGAGAGAGAGAGATGGATGGATGGATGGAGGGAGAGCGAGAGAGAGGGACAGAGAGAGAGAGAGAGATGGATGGATGGATGGATGGAGGGAGAGAGCGAGAGAGAGGGACAGACAGAGAGAGAGAGATGGATGGATGGATGGAGGGAGAGAGCGAGAGAGAGGGACAGACAGAGAGAGAGATGGATGGATGCAGAGAGAGAGAGAGAGAGGGACAGAGAGGGAGAGAGAGAGGGACAGAGAGAGAGATGGATGGATGGATGGATGGAGGGAGGGAGGGAGAGAGAGAGGGACAGAGAGAGAGATGGATGGATGGAGGGAGGGAGAGAGAGAGGGACAGAGAGAGATGGATGGATGGATGGAGGGAGGGAGAGAGAGAGGGACAGAGAGAGATGGATGGATGGAGAGAGAGAGAGAGGGACAGAGCGAGAGAGATGGATGGATGGATGGAGGGAGGGAGAGAGAGAGGGACAGAGAGAGAGATGGATGGATGGATGGATGGATGGAGGGAGGGAGAGAGAGAGGGACAGAGAGAGAGATGGATGGATGGATGGAGGGAGGGAGAGAGAGAGGGACAGAGAGAGAGATGGATGGATGGAGGGAGGGAGGGAGACAGAGGGACAGAGAGAGATGGATGGATGGAGGGAGGGAGGGAGACAAAGGGACAGAGAGAGTTGGATGGATGGATGGATGGATGGATGGATGGATGGATGGATGGATGGATGGATGGATGGATGGATGGATGGATGGATGGATGGATGGATGGATGGATGGATGGATGGATGGATGGATGGATGGATGGATGGATGGATGGATGGAGAGGGATTCATAGTACAGGGGATTCTTGTTCTTGTTCTTATCAAGAAAAACAGAGAGAGTAGAGAGGAGAGGTGAGAGGGAGAGAGAGAACGGCCATTAAGAGAGAGGATGAATGGAATGGTGGCTACAGGAAGTGAGCGAGCGTAGCTACAGATGGTTAGCCTGCACGTCTAGCACTTCCTGCTTCATGAAGAGTCTGCTTCTCAGATGGCCGCCGGAGGGGAGATCACAGACGCTCCTTAAACGACTCGTGTGTGTGTGTGTGTGTGTGTGTGTGTGTGTGTGTGTGTGTGCGCACATGCGTTTTTAAGTCCAGTCCATTCCAGTTCCACAGAACCAGAGTTGCATAGCATTGACAGAAGGAGATAGCAGTAAAGATCAATGATGCTACCACACACACACACACACACACACACACACACACACACCCACACACACACGCGGCTTATTGAATGTCACTATCATGCATCTTTGCAGCTCGCCGTTCCGCGGAGAATCTCGTTTCGATCGACCGGCTTTAAAAACACTCAGCTATGCAGGAGGATGTAGATTTCATTTGTCTGTGTTGTGACTATAACCGAACGGTCAGCGGACGCGACCACAGGCCCATGTGGCACGAAGAGGCCCGGAGAGATCGCTGGTAAACAGATTAAACGGCAGGCCACGCTCCGGATTAGATTACGGGAACGCCAGCAACGACCGGCAGAATCTCTCACTTTGAGCTGTGTATCTGTCACCTGGTGTCCCCGACTTCGCTCGTCTGAAGCCATGTCCCCGCTCGTCTGAAGCCATGTCCCCGCTCGTCTGAAGCCATGTCCCCGCTCGTCTGAAGCCATGTCCCCGCTCGTCTGAAGCCATGTCCCCGCTCGTCTGAAGCCATGTCCCCGCTCGTCTGAAGCCATGTCCCCGCTCGTCTGAAGCCATGTCCCCGCTCGTCTGAAGCCATGTCCCCGCTCGTCTGAAGCCATGTCCCCGCTCGTCTGAAGCCATGTCCCCGCTCGTCTGAAGCCATGTCCCCGCACGTCTGAAGCCATGTCCCCGCTCGTCTGAAGCCATGTCCCCGCTCGTCTGAAGCCATGTCCCCGCTCGTCTGAAGCCATGTCCCCGCTCGTCTGAAGCCATGTACCCGCTCGTCTGAAGCCATGTCCCCGCTCGTCTGAAGCCATGTCCCCGCTCGTCTGAAGCCATGTCCCCGCACAACAGAGCGCACGCTTTGAAGCATTCTGGGAACAACGGTTTGGGGTTTCGGCACTGCCAATTTGGAAACGTCAAAGGTTCTAAAATAGAGAGAGAGAGAGAGAGAGAGAGAGAGAGGGACAGACAGAGAGAGAGATGGATGGATGGATGGAGGGAGGGAGAGAGAGAGGGACAGAGAGAGAGATGGATGGATGGAGAGAGAGAGAGGGGGACAGAGAGAGAGAGATGGATGGATGGAGAGAGAGACAGAGGGACAGAGAGAGAGAGAGAGATGGATGGATGGAGGGAGGGAGAGAGAGGGACAGAGAGAGAGAGATGGATGGATGGAGAGAGAGAGAGGGGGACAGAGAGAGAGAGATGGATGGATGGAGAGAGAGAGAGAGGGACAGAGAGAGAGAGATGGATGGATGGAGAGAGAGAGAGAGGGACAGAGAGAGAGAAATGGATGGATGGAGAGAGCGAGAGAGGGACAGAGAGAGAGATGGATGGATGGATGGATGGATGGAGGGAGGGAGAGAGAGAGGGACAGAGAGAGAGAGATGGATGGATGGAGAGAGAGAGAGAGGGACAGAGAGAGAGAGATGGATGGATTGATGGAGGTTTGGGGTTTCGCAACTGCCAATTTCGAAATGTCGAAGGCGGCTCTAAAAAAAAAAATGCTACCATTGTCTCACGACGAGACACAATGTTCTGAACCCCGTCACGGCGGTTTGTGGACCCCTCTGAAGAGAATCCAAACGCAGGCGGGAAGGACTGTGTGTTGGATGGATGGATGGATGGATGGATGGATGGATGGATGGATGGATGGATGGATGGATGGATGGATGGATGGATGGATGGATGGATGGATGGATGGATGGATGGATGGATGGATGGATGGATGGATGGATGGATGGATGGATGGATGGATGGATGGATGGATGGATGGATGGATGGATGGATGGATGGATGGATGGATGGATGGATGGATGGATGGATGGATGGATGGATGGATGGATGGATGGATGGATGGATGGATGGATGGATGGATGGATGGATGGATGGATGGATGGATGGATGGATGGATGGATGGATGGATGGATGGATGGATGGATGGATGGATGGATGGATGGATGGATGGATGGATGGATGGATGGATGGATGGATGGATGGATGGATGGATGGATGGATGGATGGATGGATGGATGGATGGATGGATGGATGGATGGATGGATGGATGGATGGATGGATGGATGGATGGATGGATGGATGGATGGATGGATGGATGGATGGATGGATGGATGGATGGATGGATGGATGGATGGATGGATGGATGGATGGATGGATGGATGGATGGATGGATGGATGGATGGATGGATGGATGGATGGATGGATGGATGGATGGATGGATGGATGGATGGATGGATGGATGGATGGATGGATGGATGGATGGATGGATGGATGGATGGATGGATGGATGGATGGATGGATGGATGGATGGATGGATGGATGGATGGATGGATGGATGGATGGATGGATGGATGGATGGATGGATGGATGGATGGATGGATGGATGGATGGATGGATGGATGGATGGATGGATGGATGGATGGATGGATGGATGGATGGATGGATGGATGGATGGATATGGATGGATGGATGGATGGATGGATGGATGGATGGATGGATGGATGGATGGATGGATGTTCGTTCGTTCGTTCGTTCGTTCTCCGGGGTCTACGTGATGAGAGGAGCTCCATCCCTCCGTACGGCTTTGTACTTTAGATGAAAAGTCAGAATACAGAATCGTCATACCGTTCCATGTGGCACAGAACCACGGGGGCAACGTTCTCACCGGTTCCCCGGCTCCCTACCGTCTCTCCCTCCCTCTCTCCTCCCCTTTCCTCCCTTCTCTCTCTCTCTCTCTCTCTCTCTCTCTCCCTGCTCTCTCCTCCCTGTCTCTTTGCTCTGCTTTTATTCTCTTGCTCCATCTGGAGTGAGTAGCCACATGTGTTATAGCCAGCTGTGTGTGTTTGACCAGCAGCTGTGTGTCAGTGAACACACTGTAGGTGTGTGTGTGTGTGTGTGTGTAGGTGTGTGCATGCGTGTGCATGCATGTCTGTGTGTGTGTGTGTGTGTGTGTATAGTATGTGTGGGTGTGTATCTGTGCATGTGTGTGTGTGTGTGTGTGTGCACATGTGTGTGTGTTTATGGGCAGCAGCTGGACTCAGACAGCTGTGGAGTAGCAGGTGAGGCTGCCGGTGGAGGCGGACCCAGGACAGGGTGAGGCTGGCGGTGGAGGACCGGGCCCAGGACAGTGTGAGGCTGGCGGTGGAGGCGGACCCAGGACAGTGTGAGGCGGGCGGTGGAGGCGGACCCAGGACAGTGTGAGGCTGGCGGTGGAGGCGGACCCAGGACAGTGTGAGGCTGGCGGTGGAGGCGGACCCAGGACAGTGTGAGGCGGGCGGTGGAGGCGGACCCAGGACAATGTGAGGCTGGCGGTGGAGGCGGACCCAGGACAATGTGAGGCTGGCGGTGGAGGCGGACCCAGGACAGTGTGAGGCTGGCGGTGGAGGACCGGACCCAGGACAGTGTGAGGCTGGCGGTGGAGGCGGGCCCAGGACAGGGTGAGGCTGGTGGTGGATGCGGGCCCAGGACATGGTGAGGCTGGCGGTGGAGGCCGACCCAGGACGGCGGATGTTTGCGCGGCCCAGCTGGCCAGAGCTCCGCGGACCTACGGTACCGAGCTGGCGGCGAAGCCCAATGTTAGAACAGAGACCTGCTCTGCCAAAAACCGCCCCCCCCCACCACCACCACCACCACCACCACCACACATGCTACCACACAAGACAGAGAGGGGTGGGGGGTGGCAGATGGAGGGAGGAGGATGATGAGGGGGAAGGAAAGAGGGAAAGAGAGAGAGAGAGGAGGATGGAGACTGAGAATGAGGAGAACAGAGCAAAGATGGAGGTGGGGGGAAGATTGAGAAAGGGAACGTAACGATTCCTCCGATTTATGTCTCTGGGGAAAGACGGAGCGAGCGGATGAGAGGAAGTAGACAGGGATAGGAGAGAGAGAGAGAGAGAGAGAGAGAGAGGAGAATGGAGACGGAGATTGATGAGCGATAGGCATGAGGTATATCATCTCCCAATGAGATTATATAAGAAAATAGAACCTTGATTCATCCAGACCCCTGACTGTCCGGGTAGGAGACCCCCTGCATATGGACTGGGAGCCTCTCTACCTGTCGGGAGGAGGGGGAGAGAGAGATAGAGGGAGGAGGGAGAGAGATACAGAGGGAGAGAGAGATAGAGGGAGGAGGGAGAGAGATACAGGAAGAGAGGGAGAGAGATACAGGAAGAGAGAGATACAGGAAGAGAGAGAGATACAGGAAGGGCGAGAGAGAGATACAGGAAGAGAGAGAGATAGGGAGAGAGATACAGGGAGGTACAGGGAAAGAGAGATACAGGAATGGAGAGATACAGGGAGGGAATGAGAGAGATACCAGTGAGAGAGAGAGGGTGAGTGGAGAGGGAGGGAGGGAGAGTGTTCAGGTATATTAGATAACTATATCCATCAGCAGACTGTAAAACCAGAATAGCAGCACATGGTGAACATCTCTATCTTGCTTTATGATCCACACTAAAACCCTATTAAAACATGGCACCTTCTGCCCCTCCCCACTCCTCTCCCCTCCTCTCCCCTCCTCTCCCCTCCTCTCCAATCCTCTCCCCTCCTTTCCTATTCTCTCCTGTCCTTTCCTCTCCCCTCCTCTCCTGTCTACTCTCCACTCCCCTCCTCTCCTGTCCTCTCCTCTCTCTCCTCCTTTCCTCTCCTCTCCCCTCCTATCCTCATCTCTCCTCTCCTCTCCTCTCCTCTCCTCTCCTCTCCTCTCCTCTCCTCTCCTCTCCTCTCCTCTCCTCTCCTCTCCTCTCCTCTCCTCTCCCCACCACTCCTCCCCACTCCACTCCTCTCCTCTCCTCCTCTCTCCTGATCTCTTATCTCTGCCTCTCTCCTCCTCTCTCCTCCTCTCTCCTCCTCTCCTCCTCTCTCCTCCTCTCCCCTCCTCTCCTCCTCTCCTCTCCAGGGGAGCTATCATTCCGCTGAGTTTGCAGACAATGAGGCGTCGCCTATAAATAAATCCAGAGCAGTATTTATAGAAGACGTGAAATATGGGGCGGGGGAGGGATCCCATCCCAAAATACACCCCCCCCCCTCCCACTTTTTAAAAAGTAATGCAGGCTGAATAATGGTGTGAGGGATGGAGAGGAGGAGGGATGGAGGGATGGAGAAGAAGAGGGAAGGATGGAAGGGAAGAGGGATGGAGGGGAGGAGGGATGGAGAAGAGGAGGGAAGGATGGAGGGGAGGAGGGGAGGGATGGAGGGATGGAGGGGAGGAGGGATGGAGGGATGGAGAGGAGGAGGGATGGAGGGGAGGAGGGATGGAGAGGAGGAGGGATGGAGGGATGGAGAAGAGGAGGGATGGAGGGATGGAGAGGAGGAGGGATGGAGGGATGGAGGGGAGGAGGGATGGAGAGGAGGAGGGAAGGAGGGATGGAGAAGAGGAGGGATGGAGGGATGGAGAGGAGGAGGGATGGAGAGGAGGAGGGAAGGAGGGATGGAGGGGAAGAGGGATGGAGAGGAGGAGGGATGGAGGGGAGGAGGGATGGAGAGGAGGAGGGATGGAGGGATGGAGAGGAGGAGGGATGGAGGGATGGAGGGAAGGAGGGATGGAGGGATGGAGAGAAGGAGGGATGGAGGGATGGAGAGGAGGAGGGATGGAGGGATGGAGAGGAGGAGGGATGGAGGGGAGGAGGGATGGAGGGATGGAGAGAAGGAGGGATGAAGAGGAGGGATGGATGGGAGGAGGGATGGAGGGAAGGAGGGATGGAGGGGGTAGTCATTCACGCTGACGGGTCATGCCATATTCATGGTGCCTAATGTCCAATCCCGTCCGTCTCGGTTTTCATAGTTCATTATTGTCAAACTGCAGGTCGACTCTGACCTGCAGAGAAACAGAGTTCAGAACTTCACACTGTTATTGATTTACTGAGGCGCTGTCAGTTTTCTATTCCTCACATCCCTTTTCAGCTTTTCAGATCTAAAACACTCACACACACATACACACACACACACACACACACACACACACACACACACACACACACACACACACACATACACACACACACACACACACACACACACACACACACACACACACAAACTCTGCCAACGCATCTCGGCAGGAGACAGACAGGCCATCACAGCAACGTTCTTTTCCCATTAGCGCACGTGTCACGACGGCGAGCGCCAAATGAAGGTCTAAATTCAGATGGGGGTGGGGGTGGGGGGGTTGCTGGGTAATTAAATGTTCTGACTGCTGTCAATAGGTGATGGCTGACTGCTGGGGGAGGGAAGCTGTTAACATGTCCTATTCACATGTAATTACAGCCGGTGTCTGGTGAGGAGGGATGGAAGGAGGGAGGGAGAGAGGGATGGAGGGAGGGAGGGAATAGTGGGGATGTAGAGGGAGGGAGGGAGGGCAGACAGACAGACAGAGAGACAGACAGACAGGCAGGTGATTCAATGTAACCTTCTGTGATAATCATGATCATTATCCCTCCCCCCGTTTTTCTCTTTTCGCGTTATTCATCTCTCTTTGTGTCTGTAATGGAATATCTGTAATGGTTCAGGAGAGAGAGAGAGATAGAGAGAGAGAGAGAGAGAGAGAGAGAAAGAAAGAGAGAGAGAGAGAGAGAGAGAGAGTATCCAATGTCCAGCCCCATGTCTCTGTGACCTTCCCATGTCTCTATGGACGTTTTTCCCACTCCTGAGCCCAAAAAAGAATGTAGGCGTACGGCCGGCTGTGTTTGGTCGACACGTGGACCCGCCCCCGTGATTCGGATCCGCTCCAAAATTCCACCGGTTCTATGTTGGCCCAGGCTACACCCTTCCACCAAGTTTCATGAAAATCGGTCAGGTAGTTTTCGCGTCATCCCGCTAACGTACGAACGGAAGGACGGACGGACGGACGCGCCACCGAAAACATTACCTCTCGCGCTGTCGCTGGGGGGCGGAGGTAATTAAGCAACGCTGTAGCAGAGGGGACAAATCTCCTGCTGAAGTGTGCACGTTCCCAGGCCAGGGGTCTGCATCTGCGACCTGAGGGAAGCAGGGTGGAGAGGGGGTCGCGGGGGTCGCGAGCAAACGCTACGTGCTCTGCGTGTAACGGCTGGGAAGGCCGGTCGGTTCGGAGGCGAGTTTGTTCGTATTGGAGGCGGTTGAGAGAGAGTGAGCAAGAGAGAGAGAGAGAGAGAGAGAGAGAAAGAGTAAGTGAGGAAGAGGAGGAGGAGGAGGAGGACAGAGGCCGCGAGGCCTGACGTGAGAGGAAAATGATAAACGACAGAGCCTCTCCCGGCCCGGCCGGACACAAAGCGGTGCTTCTGGAACATTCTCTGGAACGCTCTCTCCCTCTCTGTCTTGTCACGGTGGTTTAAATAATGCACTGCCAGGGCTGAATATAGCCCAGTGAACCTGGTATTCATCAGGGCCACAGAGTAACCCTAACACACACACACACACACGCAGACACACACGCGCGCGCGCAGACACACAGGTCCACAGTGTCCAGCCATGGACCGGTGAGCAGGCTAGCCAAGTCTGCCAGCACCCTAGAGAGCTAGGCTGGGATGTAGATCACGCAGAATCAGAATCAGGAAGTGTTTTTCAAGCGAGCGCTTCCCGAGTGTAAAACGACACCTCTTCACGGGGTCTGGCAGGTGGACTACATCTGCCTGTATGTCTTAATGAGGTCGTGGTGAGGTATGATCATGTTTGACTCGCCAGCCTGAATGTGTGTGTGTGTGTCTGTGGGGATGCAGTATCAATCTCCCTGGTCTCTCTCTGGGGGCATTTGAGTACGTGAGTGATGGTGAGGCTGACCTGTGTGTGTGTGTGTGTGTGTGTGTGTGTGTGTGTGTATGTGTGTGTGTTTGTGTCTGTTCAGTGAGAGTGAATGGTGGTTTGCTATCTATAATGAGGAGACCCCCTGTTGAGAGGCAGTGGACAGTAGTGTCTGTCTGTTCTATGCCTTCCATCCATCCATCCATCCATCCATCCATCCATCCATCCACTCTCCATCCATCCATACATCCATCTATACATCCATCTATACATCCATTCATCCATCCATCCATCCATCCATCCATCCATCCATCCATCTATCTATCTATCTATCTATCTATCTATCTATCTATCTATCTATCTATCTATCTATCTATCTATCTATCTATCTATCTGTCTGTCTGTCTGTCTGTCTGTCTGTCTGTCTGTCTGTCTGTCTGTCTGTCTGTCCGTCCGTCCGTCCGTCCGTCCGTCCGTCCGTCCGTCCGTCCGTCCGTCCGTCCGTCCGTCCGTCCGTCCGTCCGTCCGTCCAATCTCCATCTATCCATCTATCCAAACATCCATCTATCCAAACATCCATCTATCCAAACATCCATCTATCCAAACATCCATCTATCCAAACATCCATCTATCCAAACATCCATCCATCCATCCATCCATCCAATCTCCATCCATCCATCCATCCATCCATCCATCCATCCATCCATCCATCCATCCATCCATCCATCCATCCATCCATCCATCCATCCATCCATCCATCCAATCTCCATCCATCCATCCATCCATCCATCCATCCATCCATCCATCCATCCATCCATCCATCCATCCATCCATCCAATCTCCATCTATCCATCCATCCATCCATCCAATCTCCATCCATCCATCCATCCATCCATCCATCCATCCATCCATCCATCCATCCATCCATCCATCCAATCTCCATCCATCCATCCATCCATCCATCCATCCATCCATCCATCCATCCATCCATCCAATCTCCATCTATCCATCCATCCATCCAAACATCCATCCATCCATCCATCCATCCATCCATCCAATCTCCATCTATCCATCCATCTATCTATCTATCCATCCATCCATCCATCCATCCATCCATCCATCCATCCATCCATCCATCCATCCATCCATCCATCCATCCATCCATCCATCCATCCATCCATCATTCAATCATCAGTCTTTCAGATTTCATTGCATTCGGTTGACTCCCTTTTTGACTTACATATGATGTCTATCTCTTTCTACCCCCCCCCCCCCCCTCCCTCCCCCCCCCCCCTCCCTCTCCCCCCCCCCTCTCCCCCCCCGAACCCTCACCCCAGGACACGCCTCCCCCAAGTTCCTACAACGTGTGGGAGTCGTTCGACAGGACGCACGGCCGCAGCAACTTCTCCGAGCCGCGGAACGAGGGCGCCAGGAAACGGCAGGGCTCCTTCCTGTCTGCCGCGCCCAGACACACCTCTTTCCTCAGCCGCCACTCCAACGTCCCAGGTTCCGCCTCCACCAATCGCTGCGCACCGCCGTTCCGTCGTCCGCCAATCCCCGACTGTCCTTGTGTTTCATATGAGAAAGAATCAGCCTCACTCACCCATTTTAACACTGTCCATTCATTTCCACCTACTGTACATGCGCGCACACACACACACACACACACACACACTCTCCCTCCCGTTAACCCAATATTTACCTCAATTACTCTCCCATGGAAGAAATGTAGTTTCAAGGACGAACAGATTCATGACATATTTGGATAATTTATACTGCCTCTATACAGCCCACGACTGCCCTGGACCTCCTAGTCACAAAGAGACCCATTTGCATATAAATAGTTGCCGATGTTTGAAGAGTGAAGAGTGTGCTGTCAGACGCGCATCTCTCTCCCTCCTCCATCCCTCCCTCCATCCCTCCATCCCTCCCTCCCTCCCTCCTCGCAATCACACTTTTGATGTCAGCTTGATTGGATTGTGTTTAAACTATTCGGCGTTCTCAGGTCCGCTAGCTAGCTTCCCCCCACACACACAGAAACACACATATGGCTCTTGTAACAAAAGGGACATATGGTATTACAGGAGGAATGGGCGCAGGGGCGGACTGGCCATCGGGAGCACCGGGCGCGCCAAATGGCCTGGCCCGCGGTGAATGGCCTGCGCCCCGTCAACAAATCGCGCAGCTCCCCCCCCCCCGTCAACAAGTCATGCAGCACCCCCCCCCCCCCCCCTGTCAACAAAACAAAACTGAAGGTGTTCCATCTCACCGCGTCGGCTCGGCTCGTGGCCTGACTGGGGCTACATTTCCCGGCAGGAAATATTCACCCAGTCCGGCCCTGAATGGGCGTGTTTAGAATGCAGAGAGGGCTTTAAGATACAAACAGGTGTTTCTATGGCTGTAGGCATGTTTGTGTGTAGGCTGCAGGTCAGAGGTCAGAGAGGAAGGTCACTGCGAGCTGAGAAGCCAGCCTCAGGCCTACACCCGGGTCATCTCCTCTCCTCTACTCTCTCCTCTGACCAATTACGTGACAGGCTTAGCATTATTCCAGTTTTAAATGTCACGTCCCATAGTGAAATTGATTCATTACCTCTGCATGGTTTTGGTTGTTGTTGCTGGTGACATTTTCTTGTTTCATGTTCTGTCTGTCTGTCTGTCTGTCTGTCTGTCTGTCTGTCTGTCTGTCTGTCTGTCTGTGTGTCTGTCTGTCTGTCTGTGTGTCTGTCTGTCTGTCTGTCTTGTCCTTCTGTCTGTGTCTGTGTGTTGGTGTTATTCTGTCTGTCTGTGTGTCTGTCTGTGTGTCTGTCGGTGTGTGTCTGTCTGTCTGTCTGTCTGTCTGTCTTGGCTGTCTGTCTGTCTGTGTGTGTGTCTGTCTGTCTGTCTTGTCTTGTCTTGTCTTGTCTTGTCTTGTCTTGTCTGTCTGTCTGTGTGTGTGTGTGTGTGTGTGTGTGTGTGTGTGTGTGTGTGTGTGTGTTGGTGTTATTCTGTCTGTATGTGTCTGTCTGCCCCAGGGCCAGGTCAGTACAGCCCCCGAATCAAGTCCAGTCCCCAGATGGCTCTGATCGTGTCCAGGGAAGATCGCTTCAAAGGCCCCAAGAACATGAACCCTGGACCAGCAACCTACCAGGTATCTGTGTGGTACAGTAACAACATGAACCCAGGACCAGGAACCTACCACCCAGATAGCAAGCGGATCTGGGCCATATACAGGCCAGATCTGGCCCTTGTGGCTTAGTTCCGGCCCATATATGGCCCAGATCCGCTTGCTATCTGGACAGGTATCTGTGTGGTATACAGTAACAACATGAATCCAGAACAAGGAACCTACCAGGTGTCTGTGTGGTACAGTAACAACATGAACCCTGGACCAGGAACCTAGCAGGTATATGTGTGGTACAGTAACAATATGAACCCAGAACAAGGAACCTAGCAGGTATATGTGTGGTACAGTAACAACATGAACCCTGTACCAGGAACCTAGCAGGTATCTGTGTGGTACAGTAACAACATGAACCCAGAACAAGGAACCTACCAGGTATATGTGTGGTACAGTAACAACATGAACCCAGGACCAGGCGAACGTGCAGACTGTCTGTCTACCAGATATCTATCTGGCATGGAGCTATTGTTTTACAGTAACAGGCATCTCACACTGGTAATACTGTATCAGCAGAAGGCAGTGTGCATGTCATCTCAGAGACATGCTCAGGCTCAGACACTCTCCATCATAGAGCATACTGTATACAGTTCACTATATCTGCTCTCCATCATAGAGCATACTGTATCCAGTTCACTATATCTGCTCTCCATCATAGAGCATACTGTATACAGTTCACTATATCTGCTCTCCATCATAGAGCATACTGTATTATATCTACTCTCTTTAATAGAGCATACTTTATCTACTCTCTTTAATAGAGCATACTATATCTACTCTCTTTAATAGAGCATACTATATCCACTCTCTTTAATAGAGCATACTATATCTACTATCTTTAATAGAGCATACTATATCTACTCTATAATAGAGCATACTATATCTACTCTCTATAATAGAGCATACTATATCCACTCTCTTTAATAGAGCATACTATATCTACTCTCAATAATAGAGCATACTATATATACTCTCTATAATAGAGCATACTATATCTACTCTCCATAATAGAGCATACTATATCTACTCTCTATAATAGAGCATACTATATCTACTCTCAATAATAGAGCATACTATATCTACTCTCTATAATGGAGCATACTATATATACTCTCCATAATAGAGCATACTATATCTACTCTCTATAATAGAACATACTATATCTACTCTCCATAATAGAGCATAATATATCTACTCTCTATAAAAGAGCATACTATATATACTCTCTATAATAGAGCATACTATATCTACTCTCTATAATAGAGCATACTATATCTACTCTCCATAATAGAGCATACTATATACTCTCCATAATAGAACATACTATATCTGCTCTCCATAACCGAGCATACTATATATGATTGTGAAATAGCTAGAGCTCTAGAAATGACCTTCCTCTAATAAAAACCTGTCAAGTGTTTGATGTGCCCCCCGGCCTAATAGAGCATGTGGTATTAAACATCACTGTGTGGAGGAAGCTTTAAACACTGACTGCCCCCGCCTTGGCGCTCGCCAGCAGACCTGGTGCTACCGTAATTGGCCAGTTACTGTAAATCAATGTGTCACTAGCAGAGTGCAGCTCGATGGTGTGCGTGAGAGAGAGAGGAGTGTGTCTTATTGCAAACCAAAAGCTGTGTGTGTGTGTGTGTGAGAGAGTGAGAGAGAGAGAAAGAGAGAGAGAAGAGGGGGAGTTTTACCCCAGGAGTGGGATTGTGAAACACTAGCCGAAGTGCATAGCAGGTGCTGGTCGGTGTGAATAAGAGCAGACGGGTGTGATGTGAACCAATGAAGACACAGCAGGGGGGATGTGAACCAATGAAGACACAGCAGGGGGGATGTGAACCAATGAAGACACAGCAGGGGGGATGTGAACCAATGAAGACACAGCAGGGGGCTGAGGTCCACCAGACTGACCAGGGGGACCTGAGGAGGATGGGAAGCAGACTGACCAGGGGGACCTGGAGAGGGAGGGATGGGAAGCAGACTGACCAGGGGGACCTGAGGAGGATGGGAAGCAGACTGACCAGGGGGACCTGAGGAGGATGGGAAGCAGACTGACCAGGGGGACCTGGAGAGGGAGGGATGGGAAGCAGACTGACCAGGGGGACCTGAGGAGGATGGGAAGCAGACTGACCAGGGGGACCTGAGGAGGATGGGAAGCAGACTGACCAGGGGGACCTGAGGAGGATGGGAAGCAGACTGACCAGGGGGACCTGAGGAGGATGGGAAGCAGACTGACCAGGGGGACCTGAGGAGGATGGGAAGCAGACTGACCAGGGGGACCTGAGGAGGATGGGAAGCAGACTGACCAGGGGGACCTGGAGAGGGAGGGATGGGAAGCAGACTGACCAGGGGGACCTGAGGAGGATGGGAAGCAGACTGACCAGGGGGACCTGAGGAGGATGGGAAGCAGACTGACCAGGGGGACCTGGAGAGGGAGGGATGGGAAGCAGACTGACCAGGGGGACCTGAGGAGGATGGGAAGCAGACTGACCAGGGGGACCTGAGGAGGATGGGAAGCAGACTGACCAGGGGGACCTGAGGAGGATGGGAAGCAGAC
The DNA here is from genome assembly GCF_949987555.1 of Borostomias antarcticus. NCBI lineage: Eukaryota > Metazoa > Chordata > Actinopteri > Stomiiformes > Stomiidae > Borostomias > Borostomias antarcticus. Next base: position 5,370,850 of record NC_140239.1, on the reverse strand, counting down.
TGACCAGGGGGACCTGAGGAGGATGGGAAGCAGACTGACCAGGGGGACCTGAGGAGGATGGGAAGCAGACTGACCAGGAGAGTATCCCATAAGTGTCCCGGTATGCTCTGTGCTTAACGTATGTCCTGTGTGGAATCTTGTTTCCACTGTTCTGCTGCTTGTCTTGTTGTACATTTTCTTTGTTTTGTGCCTGTTTTGTCAAACTGTAGTGTGTTCAATGTTTAATGTATGTCCTGTGTGTAACTTTGTTTTTATGCTGCTATCCGCCCCTGTCTTGGCCAGGGCTGAGTTTCCCAGAGGCATCGTAGCTCTACGTTCATCGTAGCGTTACGATAAACGCCGTAGCTTACGATGAACGTAGCGCTACGATGCCTCTGGGAAGCTCAGCCCTGGTCTGGTTTGTACAAGAGGTCCATACCTCAACAGGACTTCCTGGTTAAATAAAGGTTATATAAGAGAGAACGCTCATCAGCACTCAGACCGGAGAAGCATGGTCACCTTGTGGATAACGACGAATCCGTGGTCCTCTCTCTTCCCTTTCCTCTCTCTCTTTCTCTCCTCTCTTTCTCTCTTCTCTCTCTGTCTCTCCTTCTCTCTCGTTCTCTCCTCTCTTTCTCTCTTCTCTCTCTGTCTCTCCTTCTCTCTCTTTCTCTCCTTCTCGCTCTCTCTCCTTCTCTCTCTTTCTGCCCTTCTCTCTCTCTCTTTCTCTCCTTCTCTCTCTCTCTCTCTCTCTCTCTCTCCTACTCTCTCTGTTTCACCACAACTGCATGTGTGTGTGTGTGTGTGTGTGTGTGTTGTCGTTGCTCCACCATCACCCCTGTGTGACCCCGCCCCCTGCTGTGATGAATTCCCAGGGTACCTCCCACCTCCCTCCGCCGTGCCAGAGCAGCGTCGACCCCAGGGCACCTTGACCCCCGACAGGGGCGCCCCGGGTCTGAACCCGCTCGCACGGATTAATAAGGATCTGAGGTCCAAGCCCCTCTCACCAGCGTCCTCAGCATACTGATCTCACAGCTGAAGCTCAGCACATGGAATACAGATTCTCAGCATTTGAATTTGAGAAGGATCCCAGATCTAGCGTGCGATGTGTGTGTTTGTGTGTGTGTGTGTGTGTGCGCGTGTGTGTGTTGGTTGGGTGAGGTGATTCTGCGGTCAGGCTTTGAAGTGCATGTGGAATTTCCTCTGTTTCTGTGCCGGTGGCTGTTAGTCTACACGCACGCACCCGCACGCACCCGCACACACCCGCACACACACACACACACACACACACACACACACTCACTGGGTCTTGGGTCAGCTCGGTGTGGGTGTTGCAGGGCGGGGAGAGCTCTGCGTTTTGTGGACCTGTCGCAGGGTAGGACCGCTGACCGTAGGTAGTTCAGAACCGCGCTGTCCAATCACAACAGGGCGCGGAACAGAAGTAAATGGAGACAAGATCAAGGCAAACCAGCCATACTGGAACCGAGCACTTTGATATCCGTTGTCATTGAGGTGTCAATCTGATTATTTCCGCCAGCCGCGATGCAATTGGGGCACTCTGAACTCGTACTCGGGAGAATGTGATTTGAGGAAACGTGATTGGCTGTGTCGGGTGATGTCGGCAAGGCGCGCCTGGATACCGCACTTCTGTTTTGGTCACACGGAGGTCATATTCACAGGAGACTGTCACTCAAACGAGAAAATCAAGCTGACCCCAAAAGACCTTTGAATCTTGCCCCCCAAACTCCAGAGAGAGAGAGAGAGAGAGAGAGAGAGAGAGAGGGAGAGAGAGGGAGAGAGAGAGAGAGGGAGAGAGAGAGAGAGAGAGAGAGAGAGTTCAGAGACGTGAATAAATCAGTTGGATAATCCATATGGATTTCCCTCTTTCCTTCAACCTCTCCGCAGAATGCCTCGTCGACACTTTGCCCCTGCGCGTCTCCTCCGGCGTGAGTTGACATGCTGCGTGGTAGGCTGGAGGGAAGGAGGGGTGGAGGGGTGGAGGGATGGAGGGTCGGAGGGATGGAGGGATGGAGGGGTGGAGGGATGGAGAGGAGGAGGGATGGAGGGGTGGAGGGATGGAGGGAGGGAGGGTTGGAGGGATGGAGGGGTGGAGGGATGGAGAGGAGGAGGGATGGAGGGGTGGAGGGATGGAGGGATGGAGGGGTGGAGGGATGGAGAGGAGGAGGGATGGAGGGATGGAGGGAGGAGGGATGGAGGGGTGGAGGGATGGAGAGGAGGAGGGATGGAGGGGTGGAGGGATGGAGGGGTGGAGGGAGGGAGGGGTGGAGGGATGGAGGGGTGGAGGGATGGAGAGGAGGAGGGATGGAGGGGTGGAGGGATGGAGGGAGGAGGGAAGGAGGGGTGGAGGGGTGGAGGGATGGAGGGGTGGAGGGATGGAGAGGAGGAGGGATTGAGGGGTGGAGGGAAGGAGGGATAGAGGGGTGGAGGGATGGAGGGATGAAGGGATGGAGGGATGGAGAGGAGGAGGGATAGAGGGATGGAGGGATGGAGGGATGGAGGGATGGAAGGATGGAGGGAGGAGGGGTGGAGGGAAGGAGGGGTGGAGGGATGGAGGGGTGGAGGGATGGAGGGAGGGAGGGGTGGAGGGATGGAGGGGTGGAGGGATGGAGGGGTGGAGGGAGGAGGGGTGGAGGGATGGAGAGGATGAGGGATGGAGGGGTGGAGGGATGGAGGGAGGGAGGGGTGGAGGGGTGGAGGGAAGGAGGGATGGAGGGGTGGAGGGATGGGAGGGGTGGAGGGATGGAGGGGTGGAGGGATGGAGGGAAGGAGGGATGGAGGGGTGGAGGGATGGAGGGATGGAGGGAGGAGGGATGGAGAGGATGAGGGTTGGAGAGGATGAGGGATGGAGGGGTGCGGATGAGAGGAGGTGCAGGGTTTAGCCGTGCTCTCCACATTCAACCTTTTTATTCATGTCTTACTAAGCCCTGGGGAGTCTCTCTCTCTCTCTCTCTCTCTGTCTCTCTCTCTCTGTCTCTCTCTCTGTCTCCCTCTTTCCCCTCCTCTCATACGAGTGTGTGTGTATGTGTGTGCGCGCACATATGTGTGTGTGTGAGTGCGTGTGTGTGCGCGTACGTGTATGTGTGTGTGTGCACGTGTGTGTGTGTGTGTGTGTGTGTGCACGTGTGTGTGTGTGTGTGTGTGTGTGTGTGTGTGTGATATAAACCCTTTTCCCTGCACGTTCGTCTCTCCTCTCAGCTCAGCCCAGCCATCATGGACACGGTTCTAAAGGGAACGTTCAACGTCACCCTCCAGAACCCCCTCAGAACCCGCGCGCCAACGCCCCGTCCCAAGAGTTCCCTCCAGCAGCCCTTCTCCCTCAGCAGCACCTAGACCAGGGGTCAGGGGTCAGAGGTCAGGGGTGAGAACCAAAGGAACTATACCAAACATTTTACATCTGGTTTTAGGGATTTGTCCCTAGAACAAGGTCATAATATCATGTAAAATGGCCAATCTGTCTGTCTGATAACTTGATTGATTTTCATTCCCCAGGGCGCCTCGTGGAGGAAGTCTTGAAATCATCTCGCTGTTTTTTCAGCATAAAACTCAGAGACAAAATGGACACTTCGCCAATAAAAGTTCTTTTTTTTTGCATTCTTTCGTTTTTCATTCCCACTCGCCATGCTTAACCAAGCATGTTTGGGCCAATTGGGGTCTGAAACTGACTCACCCACCAAAACGCTGTTCATTCACTTTAGGTCTGCATTCGCCTGATATGACAATTAGTAGAAGTGATATCCATCCATCGTCATTCCGGGGTCGGGTCGCGGAGGCAGCAGTTCCAGCAGGGGGCCCCAGACATCCCTTTCCCTGGCGGCGTCAACCAGCTCACAGCCTGTTTAGCCGCTCACAGGCCAGTGTGGAGATGTAGTCCCGCCACCTGGCCCTGGGTCTACCCCGCGGCCTCCTCCCAGCCGGACATGCCTGGAACACCCTCCTAGGGAGGCGCCCAGGAGGCATCCTCGCTAGACGCCCCAACCACCTCAACTCGCTCCTTTCGACGCAAAGGAGCAGCGGCTCTACTCCGAGTCTCTCCCGGATGACTGAACTTCTCACCTGATCTCTCAGGGAGACCCCAGCCACCCTCCGGAGAAAACTCATTTCGGCCGCTTGTATCCGTGATCTCGTTCTTTCGGTCATGACCCATGTAGAAGTGATATTAAGAGTGATATTAAGATGCATACGCCTGAGGAACCCTATCCATGTCTGTATAAATCACAGCTGTTCATTATGCATATCTGTATTTCCACTAAAGGAAACGGGTCTGAAAGTCAAATCAAAGACTCGTAACTTATGTTCTCGTTTTGTTTGCACCAATCAGACGCTCCCTCGTTAATCACAGGTTTGACTCCGCCCCGCTTCTGGCTCTCTGTCCCTGTGTTATACTAGGCACTGTGCCTGGAATACCGGACACACATGCACACGCACACACACACACACACACATACACACACACACACACACACACACACACACACACACACACACACTTTCTCCCTTGGCCAGGGAAAACCAACCAGGAGTTATAAACAAGTTTTACAGACTTGCTTGTCCCACCTGGGCATGAAATATGAAGTACAGGATGCCCCAGCGTAGCTCTTTATCTGTCACAGGGGCACAGGCTGTTCCTACGGCTGCAGGATACTACTACCTGGTGGAATTTAGATGTCTGGGCAGGGGTGGATTTAGTCATTTCGGGGCCCAAGCCAAACACAGACATGGGTCCCTAAACATCCCTTGTTCTCCACCCTTTTCAATCCTTCTCTCCTGGTATTTTTATTGGCTGGATAGTTATGGTAAATGGATTGCACCACAGGATATAGCGCTTTTATCCAAGGGCCTCTCATTCACCCATTCACACACATACCAATGGCAGCAACTGCCATGCAAGGTGCTAGCCTGCTCATTGGGAGCAATTTGGGGTTCAATGTCTTGCTCAAGGACACTTCGACATGTCGTCAGGAGAGGCCGGGATTCGAACTGCTGACCCTACATTGGACGACCCACTCTACCTGAGCTACTACCGTCCGATAGCATTACACTGATACTAGCCCATCTACTAAAGATAGCAATGCTGCTGATAATAAGATGTCAATAAGATACTGTAACTATTAACTGCTTTGAGTAGAGTTAGATACACGAGCTAGCGAGCCTACAGTACTTGTCTCATAACATTAATCACTTTATATTAGTAGCTAGCTAGCTATTAGTTGCTAATTGATAATGAATCAGGCAGACACTCATGAATTATGTATTCTGACACGTATGGATTTTTCGACAGAAATTACTGTATTAGTGAAAAGTTAATAAAACATAATTATTTCGATGTTTATGAGGTGTTTATGGGGCCTTTTGTAGGTTGGGGGCCCAAGGCAATTGCCTCCCTTTGCCTCATGGGTAAGTCTGCCCCTGAGTCTGGGATCCACAGTGAGTTGTTTGTATTAGATCCATATAGCGAAAGATATTAGGATACCTAAAACCTGCACACCTATTCATGCCTGCAATTTGCACAGCCGCAACTATTAAATTGCTAATTTGCTTATTGTACAGTTTCACATCGGATGATGATTCCCGTCCGTGCAAAGCAAAGGGATGCTGTAACCTTGACTACGGCACTCTGCCTTCAGATGTGGATGCATTGAGTAGGCAAACCAGATTTATGTTCATCTCCCCTATTCATCCATCCACCCCACTCCCCTCCCTCACTGAGCGTAAATCACCTGCTTATTAGACCTGATAGATTTCTGGGCCGTAAACTCAGGGAAGAGAGAGAGGGAGGGATAGAGAGGGAAAGAGAGAGAGAGAGAACGAGGGAGGGAGGGAGGGAGGGAGGGAGAGAAAGGGCAGGGCTGATGCTGCTGTGTCCAGAGGAGAGGACATGTACACCAGCGTCTGGACATCTGTTTGTCCCATCATTGTTATCTGGGGCCTTTTAATCTAATGAGCCATTTACCCTCATCATTATTCAGACAGAGAGAGAGGGAGGGAGGGGCGTGGAGCAGGGGGAGAGTGATGGAGCGAGAGAGAGAGTGGAGGGGGGGGGGGGGGGGGCAGAAACAGGGAGATGGGAAAGGAGAAAGAAAGGGGGAGAGTGATGGAGTCGGACAACGAGGAGAGGAGAAAATAGAGGGAGAGAGAGGAGGGAGGAGGGGAGAGGGGAAAGGAGAGAGAGTGTGTTATTTATGCCTCGCTCGCTCTCCTTACCTTTTCATCTCGCCGACCTGTTTTACATCAGCAAACTAATTAAATCAAATAAATCACGGCTACAGTCCTCTAGTGTTTGATCGGAAAAAGCCGGATTGAATAAATCTCGATTATGGTGCATTACACGGCACATCATTCACACTGTTTATAGGACTAAAATATGCAAACACAACCGGGGATAAAAATGATGGATGGTCCAGATGGGCTTTTTCTGCTCTGACGCCTGCAACCATGCACCTTCACTTGCCTCCAATCTCCCTCAGGGCGAGACAGAGGCTACGGTGATGCTGCTCCTGCTGATGTCGTCGTTGTTGTTTCGGTTATGTTGACGGTTGAGGTGATTATCTCATCTTTGGGTAGAGTTCTAGAACGGCGTGTCTGTGCGGTTGCCTGCTGTATATTGTCGGCTACCTGTAGTATCACTCCGCTAACGTGGACCAATCGTGAAGCAGGATCTTTAGGTGGGTGAAGGACTCCGAAAGGTAGGGGGCTGCCTAGCATGGACCGAGTGAAGCACAGTGCACCAGTATGTACTACAGCTGCCCCTAGGAAGTACGTACTTTGTACGCATACAATCGGGACGTAGCGCTTTGTCATAACATCGCGCCTTGAAATTTGCCTAAAACCACTGCGACCCATAAAGCGACATTCGTGCCGCGGGCTGCATCCACAGCTGTCGCACAGGATTGTGGGTAAGAATAGCCAGAAAAGTCTGTTGGCTTGCATACTGCAAAATACGACAGGATGTAGTTGGCATACTTTGTATTGGGACATCCTACATCCCTTTTTAGCATACTATATAGTGCGATTATAATGCGAATTGGAAGGCAGCCTATTTCTTTCTGGTTAATCAAATCAAGCGGACGACCCAACGCTGGCGCCAGACGCTACTGTCGGCCAACCTCCCGTGTTAGGCAGTCGATACGTGGGCATCCCGCCGGACTTCTCGCTCTACGTTCAGCCCTGGAGAAACGGCTCACGGGACAGTATGAATACCACACTGTCACCTGGCTGTAATTAAAAGAGATGCGATCGATAACGGGGTTAACTTTCGCTGACAGGGGCAGAATCTCATCCCAGCTGCCCGGGCTTTAGCTCGGAGCTGGGGGGGATGCAGCAGAGGTGGTTGGGAGACGGTGGGGTTAGATATTGGGCTCCTGGTGTTGTTCTGGGGTGGAGGGAGTGGAGAGTCGAGCGGGGAGGTGGGCGTAGGTGAAATGTGTACCTGTGTCCTGTGGAGGTCGAGATGCGTGGACTTCACCGGGCTGATGCTTGAAGAGGATCTAGAACATGGGTTCCCAAACTCTATCAATGTGGGCCTCCCCTCGGAAAACAGTGACACACCCGCGCCTCCCCAACCCCCCAAATTTGTCCATTATGCAAGGCAGCGTTAGCTAGCCCATAACATTACACAGCTAAGTTAGCTCGGTGGAACCTGTTGCTAGTTAACTTTATGACGTTTTTGCACAATACATTCATGCCTGCGGGGGAAAGCTCTCTCTGCACTATCCACACATTTAGTATACTTCTCTCCCATGATTCATTTCGATTTTCTGACCTTTCAAATCACATTTCATTCATAAAAACC
>NC_140239.1:5345561-5348061 GCF_949987555.1 Borostomias antarcticus | reverse complement strand
TCCGTTCCGCCAGCCTGTCAGTGATTGATTGATTGCCCGTGGCGCTGCCTACCCAGAGGCCTCAGCTGTGTGATGTCATGATCAGGACAGGTACGGGAGGTTAGGGGACACGCGAGGAGATGGATGTCCTCTTGTCTCCGTCCCACTATTAAAGAACGAGAGGGACAGAATGGAGGGAGAGAGAGACAGATGGGGAGTGGAGCGGAGGCTCGAATGAAGTAGCCGCGTCAAAAGACGCTTAGAGAGACGGACGTGGTCTCCTCTGGGCCTCACTGAGAACCCAGTCATTGTCACGGCCATAGCACACTCCCTTGAGATCTCTCTATGGACAGAGATTAAAGGTGCACTCGGTAGAATTTTGTGGCAGAGTTTTGTGTAGACTTGGTAGAAATGTATTGTAATATACATAAGTATGTTTTAATTAGTGTAGTATCCCATAAAAAATAAGAATAATAATTTTTCGTTATCATAGAATGAGCCCTTTATATCTACATAGGGATTCGGTCTTTCCATGGAGGCCGCCATGTCGCACCATGTAATTGTATTCAGTTGGTCGCAATCTGCGACGTCACCACTAGATGCCGCCAAACATCAATCACCCACTGCACCTTTCAAGGAGCAGACGTACATGTGGCATAAACAGACATGAAATCACACACTATTTATGTTGTATTGAAGAGACAGTCTACGTACCTACTTACTTAATTTGTAGATGAAGATGGTAGACTGATGGTAAATGCTGTCATAGACTGTTGCTTAACGTCACCGGTTAGCTGTGCGGAAGCTTCCGGAACTCAGACGTTCTACCGCACGTGTTCTACAGCAGACGAGGAAGCCGGACGAGTTAATGTTCCCCTTGATGTGAAGCCAAAACAAGCGTGGGGTTCTGTTCCTAACGACCTACCTGGACCAGGTGTGGTCCGCCCCCGGCCGTCTTAACGACCCGAACTGGGGGGCGCCGCCCTCGGCCACCTCAGCCAGGTGCGCCCCATCGCTGGCCTACTTCCCGCGGCGCGTCGGAGAGATGAGATTCTCAGCCGGCGTCAGACGGCTAGACCCCCGCATGCTCTCAGGGCCCTTGAGTGCCCGTAAATCCGATTCCGAGTCGGAGACATTAGCACCACCGGCTCCGGCTGTAAATATTTGACACAAGTTTTTGTGGAAATTGTTGCTGGGAGGGAACTGAAGGAAAATGACAAGGTGAAATATTCTACTCACTTAACATGCTTATTGCCTTTCGCTGCTCTCTCTCTCTCTCTACACCCCCCCTCTCTCTCTGTGTGTGTGTGTGTGTGTGGAGACATACATGGGTCTGGCGGTGTTTACTGTATGTACAGTAAATATATTGAACATGCATGCTAAGCACACTGCTGTCTATGATAAACGACTTGACGGGGAAGCGGTACTTCCCTTCTTTGTTTATTTATTTCTTTATTTCCTTCCACCTCCGAGCTCCCCCTCTGTGTCTAAGGGGGGCCCCTGCCTCACTCTAACAGCGTCTTAATGCTGCCGCGGAATTGATGATGTGGCACCCGGTCACTAAAGCATTCAGACAAGCTGGCCAGATGCAGGTTTGATAAAGTAGCGCCCCGCGGTCACAGAGAGCTGGTGAAAGTGTAGGGATTTCATATTTCCAGAGCGTCGTGAATAATACCGGTCTACTTTCTTGGACTGAGGGGAGGGTGTGAGTGAGGAACAGACACACCCAGGAGGAGAGAGAGAGAGAGAGAGAGAGAGAGAGAGAGAGATGGAGAGATACACCTGAATGGATGGATATGAACGGAACATTTTCCTATTCTCTGTCCTTCCCTCCCACTCTCTCTCTCTCTCTCTCTCACTCTCTCTCTCTCTCTCTCTCTCTCTATCTCTCTCTATCTCTCTCTTTGGATGCACGTGGGTGTAAATGAGTTACACACATGCGTTTTCAGCTCCACATCCAAATAAGATTCTAATCTCAAATTGCAACTCTCATGACAGCCTACTGTGCTGCCAAGTGTGAGTGCATGTGTGTGTGTGTGTGTGTGTGTGTGTGTGTGTGTGTGTATGTGTATGTATGTATGTGCATGCATGCGTGTGTGTGTATATGTGTGTGTGTGCATGTGTGTGTGTGTATATATATGTGTGTATGTGTCTGTGTGTGTATGTACAGTATGTGGGTGTGTGTGCGTGCATGTGTGTATATGTCTGTGTATGCATATGTACCGTATGTGTGTGTGTGTATGTGTGTGTGTGTGTGTGTGTGTGTGTGTGTGTGTGTGCGTGTGTAACTCCCACCCTCACCCTCCATGGCGTTACCTCCCAACTGTGCTCAGCAGATTCTCACAGTGCTCTACTGTACCTACTGTACAGTATCTTTCTCTTGATGAATGATTCTTCTCTCTCTGATGATTATGTTTAAAGCCACAGAGAAACATCGTACAGTGCTTCGACCTCTGTTGAACATTTGGAGAACAAAGACTAGGGGGAACAAAGAGGAACAATGTAACAACGATTGCAGCCG
>NC_140239.1:5333061-5340561 GCF_949987555.1 Borostomias antarcticus | reverse complement strand
ATCTTGAGGTTATTTTCAGCCAGCCAGTTATTTGTCATGTATCGATGTCTGGAGCTGGGAGAGGTTACATTTTGTTTTGCGTGTGTGTGCGTGCGTGTGCGTGTGTGTGCGCGCGCACGCATGTGTGTGTGTGCGTACAGTACCAGGGACACCTGTAGGCTTTTTCAGTGAACTTCAGCATGTTTCCTGGTGTACTGTCTAATCAATACCACTGCATATTCAGCTACTTAACACATGCTGAACAGGCCAGTCGATTACCGAGGCACATCCTGTCCTTTCATATTAACACTGTCTGCTGGAGTGTGTGAGTAGATGATAGATTTGTAGATTAGATAGATATATAGATAAATAGATAAGCAGACAGACAGAGAGATAGTGTTTTTATGCTTAACTCTACCTGTGTGTGTGTGTGTGTGTGTGTGTGTGTGTGTGTGTGTGCGTGTGTGTGTGTGCGCGTGCGTGCATGTGTGTGCGCATGTGTGTGTGTGCGTGTGTTTGTGTGTGTGTGTGTGTGTGTGCGTGTGTGTGTAGAGGGCTACAAACGGGCTTCAGTGTTATCAGTCCTCCGAGGCCTGGGCTGCTCCCCCCGACTCTCTATCACTCTCTTCTCCCCCCAACATCTCTCTCCTTTCCTTCCTTCCTTCCTTCCTTCCTTCCTTCCTTCCTTCCTTCCTTCCTTCCTTCCTTCCTTCCTTCCTTCCTTCCTTCCTTCCCTCTCTCCTCCCGTCTTTCCTTCCTTCCCTCCCTCTCTCCTCCCATCTTTCCTTCCTTCCCTCCCTCTCTCCTCCCATCCTTCCTTCCTTCCGTCCCTCCCTCTCTCGTCCCATCTTTCCTTCCTCCCTCCCTCCTCCCCTCTCTCCTCCCATCTTTCCTTCCTTCCCTCCCTCTCTCCTCCCATCTTTCCTTCCTTCCCTCCCTCTCTCCTCCCATCTTTCCTTCCTCCCTCCCTCCTCCCCTCCCTCCTCCCCTCTCTCCTCTCTGCATGTCTCTGATCACCAGAGCCCAGTACACCATCTGCTCCGTGTGTCTCCTTCTCCCCCAGGTCTCTCTTTCTACCTGCCTCCCCTTCTCCTCGTCCCTCTACCTCCCTCCCATTCCTCCTTCTCTCCCTCTCTCTCCTCCCACTCCTCCTCTCTCTCCTCCCTCTTCTCCTCTCTCTACCTCCCTCCCATTTCTCCTTCTCTCTCTCTCTCTCCTCCCACTCCTCCTCTCTCTTCTCCCTCTTCTCCTCTCTCTACCTCTCCCCCATTGTTCCTCTTCCGTCCCTAATCTTCCTTCAGAACAACAACAACAACAGCAACAACAACAACAACAACAACAACTCCTGAAAGACTCTGAAGATCATAACGAACTATAAGTCACATTATTACATTTCCTCTTGAGAAGAAGCTGAAAAGATCACCTGTGTTGTGATTCTTTTATGTTGGGATTCAGAATGTGTGTTTGATCCTCAATGAGACTCCTCAGTGTGTGTGTGTGTGTGTGTGCATGTGTGTGTGCATGTGTGCGAGTGTGTGTGTGTGTGTGGCTAGTCAGGAGGGGAGTGTTCTGTTTTCGGAGGGCCCGCTGGTAACAGCTGTGTCCTGGCATGCGCGTTCAAGCGTCGTCCGGGCGACAGACCGGCCGTCGCCATGGGAAACAAACGTGTGAGCGGTGACATGGGACGTAGCGCTCTCCAGGTGAGGCGAGGAGGATGACACACGGGCTGGCACGAACACCGCCGCCCTGTCTTACAAGGGCAGGCAAGGACGCAGGAAACCTGTGTGTGTGTGTGTGTGTGTGTGCGCGCAAGCATGTGTGTGTGTGACAGTCCAAGGTTTGTGTGTGTGTGTGTGAGATGGTCTTTAAGTGTGTGTGTGTGTGTGTGTGTGTGTGTGTGTGCGCTCGCATGCACGTGTCTGTGTGACAGTCCAAGGTTTGTCTGTGTGTGTGTGTGAGATGGTCTTTAAGTGTGTGTGTGTGTGTGTGTGTATGTGCGCGCTCGCATGCACGTGTGTGTGTGACAGTCCAAGGTTTGTGTGTGTGTGTGTGTGAGATGGTCTTTAAGTGTGTGTGTGTGTGTGTGTGTGCGCTCGCATGCATGTGTGTGTGTGACAGTCCAAGGTTTGTGTGTGTGTGTGTGAGATGGTCTTTAAGTGTGTGTGTGTGTGTGTGTGTGTGTGTATGTGTGTGTGTGTATGTGCGCGCTCGCATACACGTGTGTCTGTGCCAGTCCAAGGTGTGTGTGTGTGTGTGTGTGTGTGTGTGTATGAGTGAGATGGTCTTTAAGTGTGTTTGTGTGTGTGTGTGTGTATGTGTGTGTGTGTGTGTGTGTGTGTATGTGCCACTCGCATGCACGTGTGTCTGTGACAGTCCAAGGTTTGTGTGTGTGTGTGTATGAGTGAGATGGTCTTTAAGTGTGTGTGTGTGTGTGTGTAGAGGGGGGAGGGGGTTGGCATTGTTGATTAATGAGAACTGTGTCTGGCCAGCGAAGCGAGCATGCACTCGTGGGGAGCAGGGGGAAGGTACCGCTGAGTTTGGTGAACTAAAATAGAGAAGTTCATTCTAAAGTGGAAACATAAATAAAGTGAGCCCTTGGCCTCTTGCTAAACCAGTCGTCCCATCGACCTGAGCGATGGCTTCCGCTGTGGATCTGATATCAGCGTCCAGATCTCCTGGAGAGGGATGCAGTACTACGGGAGGAGAGAAACAGGGGGGGGGGGGGGGGGCCTGGGCTCTGACCCCCCCCCAACTTCCCTACCAAAGGTGTGAGGCCAGTGACCTGGGGGATAATGCTCACAGACAGCTCACACCTCTTTCCCTCTCTCTCTCCTTCTCTCTCTTTTTTTACTATCTCTCTCCCTCCCTCCTTCTCTCTCTCTCCCTCTCTTTCATTCTCTCTCAATCTCTTCCTCTCTCTTATTCTCCCGCCCTCTCTCTCTCTCTCTCTCTCTGTCGCTCTCTCTCTCTGTCTCTCTCTCTCTCGGTCTCTCTCTCTCTGTCTCTCTGACTGCTAGTACTCTGACCCTAGGTGAGGTCAGAGGTCAGAAGGGGGAGGTGCTATATGAGTCATCTGGCCTTGCAGGGAGTTACAGTACGCTGCGTTCCCTTTGTATCGGGAACATCCTAAGTTCAACGTCAAAATCGTCTATGACATCAGGCATCAAGATATGATGTCATCCCGGGCGCCAAATCCAGAGCGCCGATACAGAAGTGACGCAGCGTTCGGGCCCACCAATCACAGGGGTGTACAGGTGAGGAGAGCGGTGTGCGGTTTAGACGCCGGGTGCCGTACACCCCTACCCTAAAAGGACAGGTGATTGACTGACCGACTGCTTCCTGGTCCGGCTCGGTACTGGGGGTGGGGGGGGGGGGGAAGCTTCCCATTCCGCGGTGAGACTGAGACAGTTGTGGATTCGTTTCATGAATGGGAACACCCGTCTTTGTTCTCTTGCAGCCGGTTGAGATGTTACGAGGTTGCAGATGAACGTCTCGTTAGATTTGTTTGTTTGTCTTGGGGTCCTGAATGCGCGTTGCGTCCTTTTCTGTTTCGGGCAGAAAGATGGACGGTCTGTGCTGCAGAGCAGATGTAATGTATGGAGGCTGTCTCGCTTGAGCGGGCGTTGAAATCAAGTCTCTTGCTCTCTCTCTCTCTCCCTGTCTACTCTCTTTCTCTCTTTATCACCTCTCTGTACTTCTCTCTCTCTCTCTACTTCTCTCTCTTTCTATCTCCCTCTCTCTCCCTCTCTCTCTGTCTCCTCTCTTTCTCTCTTTATCACCTCTCTGTACTTCTCTCTCTCTCTCTCTCTGTACTTCTCTCTCTCTCTCTCCCTCTATCTCTCTCTCTCTCTCTCTCTCTCTCTCTGTCTCCTCTCTTTCTCTCTTTATCACCTCTCTGTACTTCTCTCTCTCTCTCTCTCTACTTCTCTCTCTCTCTATCTCCCTCTCTCTCCCTCTATCTCCCTCTCTCTCTGTCTCCTCTCTTTCTCTCTTTATCACCTCTCTGTACTTCTCTCTCTCTCTCTCTCCCTCTATCTCTCTCTCTCTCTGTACTTCTCTCTCTCTCTCCCTCTATCTCTCTCTCTCTCTCTCTCTCTGTCTCCTCTCTTTCTCTCTTTATCACCTATCTGTAATTCTCTCTCTCTCTCCCTCTCAATTCAATTCAATTCAATTCAATTCAATTCAATTCAATGGGTTTTATTGGCATGAAAGAACACATGTTCATATTGCCAAAGCAACAGTGGAATTACAGAAATATACAAACAATTTCAGTTAAAATAAATAATGAAAGGAAAGTAATGCGCTAGAAGGTGAATCGGAGGGTGTGTTGTCTCCAACGGTGAAGGTTCTGGGTTGCTGCGTGTTCAGCTCCCATACCCAGACCCAGCTCCGTGGAGTGAGTATCAGTAGTTATGTGTAAGTAATTAAGTGTTTGTGTGTACCTGGTCTTGGAATGTATAAGTGAATGTATGTGATCACTGTATCAGTATATTATTGACTCTAAGTATAAAATAACAGAAAATAGAATAACAAAACATTTCTTTACAGAAACATTCCTTATCTGTATAAATGAGTTATACATACTTATATTTTAGCATGCCTCTCTCCCTCTCTTTCTCACCTCTCTCTCTCTCTCTCTCTCTCTCTGCCCCCATTCTCTCTGAATCCATCTCAAAGGCTTTATTGGCATGACATTTCAGAAAATACAAAGATTACCAAGGCATGGGAAGTGCATGTCTCTGTCAGTCTCCCCTCTCTCCCATTCAATTTCAATTCAATGGACTTTATTGGCACAAAAGAACAAATTTTCATATTGCCAAAGCAACAGTCTCTCTCTCTCTTTCTCTCTCTCTCTCTCTCTCTTCATCTCCTCTCATACCTCTGCTGCTGTGCTGCTTCTAACACCCGCATTATTCACACAGAGAGACCGTGACAAAGGTCACCGCGCAGTTAACCTCAGCCCTGTCCTCTCTCTCTCTCTCTCTCCCTTCTCTACTTTCCCCGTCTCTCCATTCTCCCGCCTCTCTCCGTCTCTCCATCTCACCATTTCGACCAAAACGCCGTTATAAACGCTTCTATATATAGCGCTGTCTTTTAGTGTTTCCAGCGGCCGTAGAGCCGGGAGACGATCAGGTTAGCGCTGCAGCGTGACTGCCACAGGGGAGATGCTAGCATAACGTTAGCGTAGCGTAGCCTAGCCTAGCGTAGCGTAGCCTGGAGGCTTGATCTGCAGCAGGCTGCTCCCCTTTGCTCCTGCGCTGCGCTGCTAATGGGTCTTTAACTCTGTGTCAATGAGGAGGGGACCCCTGTGTGAACGCCAGAACGGGGCTATTCCCCTCACAATTAAACAGCCACACTAGCCACGAGCTGGGTTGTGTGTGTGTGTGTGTGTGTGTGTGTGTGTGTGTGTGTGGTGTCCTTATAGCAGGGTCATAGCCTAGGGTCTAAGGGATGAGTATCATTACTGATAATAGCATATAATGAGTTCCGCACCTTGGCACTTCCATCCCCGAGTACACGCACACACACACACGCGCACACACGCGCACACACACACATGCACACACACACACACGCACACACACACAGCTTCAGAGCCACGCCTGACACATTCCCCAGCCGTGCCCCACAAAGCTCTGACTTCCTACCTATTCCACCTTTTTTCCCCTTCATGTCACCTGACCTCACCCTACTGCTCCCCTCCTCTCCTCCTCCTCTCCTCCTCCTCTTCTCCTCTTCCTCTCCTCCTCTCTCTCATCGCCTCCCTGTCCCGAGTAGAGAAACTTTCTGCAGGGACTCTTTCAAAGACCTTGTCAGTCACACACAGCCGGCCATAATCCACCCAGTTCCTCTGCGTCCTAGTCTCTCTCTCTGTCTGTCTATCTCTTCCCTCTCGCTCTCTCCCTGCTCTCTCCTGTCTCTCTCCTCTCTCTCTCTCTCCCCTCTCTCCTCTCCCCTCTCTCCCTCTCTCTCTCCCCTCTCTCTCCTCTCTCTCTCCCCTCTCTCTCCTCTCTCTCCTCTCTCTCTCCTCTCTCTTCCCTCTCTCTTCCATCTCTCCCCCCTCTCTCTCTCTCCTCTCTCTTCCCTCTCTCTCCTCTCTCTCCCCTCTCTCTCTCCCCTCTCTCTCCTCTCTCTCTCCCCTCTCTCTCTCCTCTATCTTCCATCTCTCCCCCCTCTCTCTCTCTCTCTCTCCCCTCTCTCCCCTCTCTCTCTCCTCTATCTTCCATCTCTCCCCCCTCTCTCTCTCTCTCCTCTCTCTTCTCTCTCTCTCCTCTCTCTCTCCCCTCTCTCCCCTCTCTCTCTCCTCTATCTTCCATCTCTCCCCCCTGTCTCTCTCTCTCCTCTCTCTTCTCTCTCCCCTCTCTCTTCCATCTCTTTACCTGTCCCCTCTTATTCTCACCTCTCCGCACTTCAGTTTGAATTCCACCACCCCACTCTTGGGGTAAAACTCCCCCCTCTTCTCTCTCTCTCTCTCTCTCTCTCTCTCTCTCTCTCTCTCTCTCTCTCTCTCTCTCTATCTCCCTCTCGGAATACTCCAATAGCTTCAGTTTAGAAGATTCAATAGACAGCAGCGGTGCCCCCCGCTCGCCCTCCCAGATAAACCCAGCTCACCCCCCGCGGTGTGTGTGTGTGGGGGGGGGGTGGGGGTGGCCGGGCAGATACCAGGACTTATCTCTGCGGTTCATTCCGTCCTTGGCCAGCGGGGGTGCGGCCTAATCGCCCCAGGCTCAGCAGGTCACCCACAATCTGAGGCACACAGATAGACGTCTCTCTCTCTGTCTGTCTCAAACACACACACACGCACGCGAGCACACGCACACACACACACACACACTCTCTGTTATGCCGGGATCAGACTACACAATGTTTGTTTCCCGATGGTCACCATGTCAGTGGCCAATCACAGCGCCAGGAATTCAACTTTCCATGCCTAGGATCGGAGTGGGAGACCGGCAACACAAGCACGACCCCGGCCAATCACGTACGCCGTCTTTCACGACCGCGCGCGTGTTCATACAGAAGGTCGCCGGCGGAGGAGGGTCAATAAATCGTCAATCGTTGTCCACAGAAGCGCTACGCGTGAAGCTGGCTTTCTTGTGTTCTGAAAAAAAGAAAACGAAAGAGAAAACGATTGTGAACCCGTTCCTGGAATTAGAATGGGCTGTCTGTCCTTCAAGGAGATCTTTGAGGTAGAGAACATGTTGACATCTCTACAGCTAGTATTCCTCTTTCTCCTCCCCGTGATCTCATGTGCACCAGAGAACCGCGCTGTCGTCCTCCGGTATTAGTGAACGTCGAGGAACGTGTCACAGGAGTTGTCAAACGAGGAAAAGAGAAAGAAGTGTGACATGCTAGAGTTCTCGGCGGAGCGCTCCGGGGCGTCGCTGCTCTTTGACTGACGTTCGTATCCATGTTTCCCACGCTGGGAATTTGTTGCCGACGACAAAATCCGACTGAAATCGGGTTTTATTTGTGTTCTGATCCCGACATGAGTCTCTCTCTCTCTCTCACACACACACA
>NC_140239.1:5323061-5330561 GCF_949987555.1 Borostomias antarcticus | reverse complement strand
TTTCCACCTGTCAGTTTGACTGGCATCTCAAAATTTTCTCAGCTTCCTGTTTTTCCAACTGATGTACGTTCTCTCAACAACACCAAACCTGGCTCTGAGCATGTGTGTGTGTGTGTGTGTGTGTGTGTACAGTAGGTGTGTATAGGTGTGTTTGTGTGCACTCACGCCTGTGCATTGCTGTCAGCTGAAGCTTCCATCTTGAACTGAACATATGTAGAATATGAATTTTGTCCTTAAAATAAAAAAAAAGAATGACTTGCGAACCAGCATGCCAGCTTATCACCGAACACCTCGTTAGCTTGTTATCAATATTAGATTCTCTGTCACCTACTTTGGTGTTTGTGACCATTCATGTCCAATGTCATGTCTATGACAGGTTTATAACTCATATCAGCCTAGGGACAGTTTTAAAACCTGTCATTTTCGAGACATTTTCTTTTTTTTGGACCCGTCACATCTATACAAGGTTTAGGGGAGAGTTTTTAACGATCTACTCCGGACTGTACTAAAATAATAGCAGGAAATCCAGGAAAGGAAAGGTTTCACAAAGATGTCACAGTGTGCATTAAGCACAGAGCTGCTTGAGAGGTTTGAATCCTAAGCAGCCTTCCCAGTGGGGAGTATGTTTTTATATAAACTACTGTATACATTACAGTAACGTGTCAAATCTGTGTGCTATAGAAAAACCTTGTTAGAGTTCTGGTGGTCATTAAAATGTCGTCGTTTGATGCTTTAAACAACCCCTAACCTAACTCTTTCCTCACATGAATCATAGTTGTTGGTTTTTATTCTACTCTAATGTGATATTTTACTCGATGTCTCGCGCGAAAACTGTCTGCCACCACTTTGTGTGCCCGGCTACAATGAGACAGTGAAGAGACTGTGTGTGTATTGCATTGAGGCGTTCATTACATCAAGTCGACGCTTTCATGGACTCTAAATTGGAAGATGTAGAAGTATGAATGTCATTTTGACATCATTTACATCATTATTTTCAGCAATGCATTATTTACATCAAGTCTACACTTTGTCTACATCATTACATCGAATCATGAAGTGAGGACACCAACCCCCCCCCCCCCCCCACCAACACACACACACACACACACACACACACACACACACACGTAGGTGCTCACACAAGCATATCCACACACATATTATTTTGTGTTCTAAGTCATTTTCAGCTTGATGAATGTTTTCATGGTTGGTGGTTCGTTGTGTTCATTTCTCACTCCAGTGTTCCCATCGCTGTGGTCCGCCTTGAGAGACGGCTTGGTGCTAATTGTCATTAAATTTGGGTCTGAATTTGCATATCCTCACCTTCAGAAAACAATAGAAGGTGGTTTCTATCCTGAGGTTCTCTTACACTATGCGTGTGTGTACGCACGCAAGTGTGTGTGTGTGTATAAACATAAAATGTGTTTGTAACCGTGTGTGAGTGGGTGTTTGTATATATATATATATATATACACTCATATACATATACCCATATGTGTGTGTTTCTGTGTGTGTGTGTGTGTGTGTCGGTGCACCATCCACCATGCAGAACTCTCACCAATACAATTAAATAGCCAGACATGGAGGCTAATGGTTCTATGATGCCACTCCTACCATGTCTTCTGACCCCCCCCCCCACCCCCACACACACACACACACGGCCAATGATGAATTAGCCCACCACCCAGGGGTGACATTACTACTTAGCCAACCATGGGGCGACACACTCCTCTTCTCTCTTCCGTCTCCCCATCCCTCCATCCCTCCATCCCCCCATCTCTCTCTACCCCGGGGGGGGCGGAGGGCGAGCGAGCCAACCGGACGCGGCGTCGTCCATCATCTCTCGGCGAGCGATTCCAGAGCAGATCTGTTCGGCTACTGTATCGCTGATCCGATCATTAGTGAGGTTAATTAGCGCATTGTCTCTGATAATGAACGCTCAGCGTGGAGGAGATGTGTACATCACTTCCTCTGGAGGAGGAGAGGGTGCTGGAAAGAGGCTAGGCCCAGGGATTTATACTGTAGTTAGTATGAAAGACACACACACACACACACACACACACACACCTTCCCTCTCTCGCACTCTCTCTCCCACAAACACACCTGCACGTACACACACGCACGCGCACACACAGTTCTACAATCAACCATATGTTAGACTAGGCATTTTATATGCATAGAACGCACTCCATTTCACATTATGGCTACCATTACCCCCCCCCCCCCCAACCCCCACCCACATTATGTATTTTCCATCAATATCGAGCTGAGTTCCAGGAAAAGGACTGATTCTGCAGTCATTATCTAATACTCCACCACTTCAGCCTCTGCCCAGACCCATTCTCCCGGCGATAAAACCGCAAGACATCTATTTTCGTGCTGCCATCCCACCCTGAAAGAGGAAACAAAATCATTGAGGACCGTGACATGAGAGAACACGTCTTGGGAGAGTCGGATGTGTTGTGGGTGTCTGGAGTTAGGAGGAGGGGGTGGGGGTGGGGGGGTGATCGGGGGGTCTGCAGGCCTGCCTCTCCTCCTCCATCTCTCTTCCCGTCTTTGTTTTTGTCTCTCTCTCTGTTAGTATAATTAACCACATCTCTCTCCCTCTCTCTCTCGCCCTCTCTCTCTCTCTGTCTCGGAAATGAATTGAATCCCTCTAATCTCATAGATAAAGTAATAGAGTTGAATCTCATGTTCCAGATTGTTTGCCCAATTTTCTGTCACTGTCTGACCATGCATTCTCTCCAAAACCTTATTAGGTATTCAGTGGACTCTGCGTTCATTCTAATGCATTCATTGTCTGTGTAACATCTGAATACTACTTGCGATTGCTAGTTAGTTAGTTTGTTAGTTTTTAGCGCGGCCCTGACTGAACTGATGGTTCTGTTGAACCGGCAGGTGTCAGTCTCATCGGGGGCGCCACTCGAAACTTTCCCTCCCAACTCTCTCCCTGTCATGCGAGGTCATGGCTGTCTGTGAGCTCTCATGAGAAGAGCCTCATAGAGAAGCAGCACATACCTCCACCTGCTCAGACCCCGGCTCTGCCAGTCAAACTGACACATATCCTAACTTCTGAATCATTTATGAGAATGTGGCAGCTGCCATCAGCTGACGTATGAATATTATCATTCACTGTTGCAACTGGTATCCAACTTCGACTTATGTTTTGAAGAAATATGCACTTTATCTATAATCATTCCTTCTTCCCTCCATCCCTCTCTCCACCCTTCACTTCGTCTGTTCATCCACCTGTCCTTCCAATCCACCCATTCACACTAAGCCTATAACCCCTAGATCCGTTCTCTCCTCTCCTCCTCCCCCTCTTCTCCTCTCTCCTCTCCTCCTCCTCTCTCCTCTCCTCATCCTGCTGCTATCAGTAAGTAGGTCAGCCCAGCCATGTGACTCACTTCTTCTCTCTGATCACCACAGGAGCTCAGGGGTCTTGATAAACACTGTATCCTCCACACCTCCCCTGGTCACACTAAACTAAAGGTAGCTAATTAGTTCACTATGCTAGTTCACTATGCTAATTCACCATGTTCACCATGCTAGTTCGCCATGCTACTTCATCATGCTAGCTCGCCATGCTAGTTCACCATGCTACTGTAGTTCGGCATTCTGGCTCACCATGCTAATTCACCATGCTAGTTCACCATGCTATCATGCTAGTTTACCATTCTGGCTCACCATGCTAATTCACCATGCTAGTTCACCATGCTAGTTTACCATTCTAGCTCACCATGCTAGCTCACCATGCTAGTTCTCCATGCTAGTTCTCCATGCTAGTTCTCCATGCCAGTAAGCATCTAGGTATTGTCTCATATGAGCACAAACTATTTAAAAGGAGAGTGGTATTTTCGCGGGGTTCTTTATTGAGACAGGGTCTCAAACTCTTGTCCCATAATTACAGCATGATAATAGGCCTAAGCTTTGCATCAAGACGATTGTGTTGTGACAAGGTTCAAATGCTGGAACGACATGCCTCGCTCGAGTAAAAGTCAGAAATGATTCATAATCATAATCAGCAAACATTGTTCCGAGCGCCTGCTGTGTGGCGGAGCACCAGAGAGGCCACGGTCCCCAGCGTGGCGCTACTGTAAAACACCGCCAGCTGCAGAGGACCTAACCTTTTATCTCTGGATGATGAATGGATCGTCTGCTAGCTCCTGCCTCCCAGATATGCTTGCCAATTTTCCCCTTCCGCGCTTCCCAAGACTGTGGCAGATCCCTGCTGAACTCTCCATTCATCATGCCGGACGTGAGGCTAGACCGTCAGGCCCATCCCGGACACTCCCTATCGCCCACGACGGCCGACGCCTACGGCGCGGTCAGTCAGGCACTGATTGTTTGCACTGTGGATACGGATCAGCAGGAAGTTCTTCTCTCTTCGTCTCTCTCTTTCTCTCTCCCTCTCTCGACGTTGTCAGCCGGCCTCTTCCTCCCACCAATCTCTCTTCTCAAAATCGAATCCGACGCCCTTGCTTCGTTCTTTTTACTCTGCTATCATTCTTCAACCTGTTCCTCATCCCTCCCTCCCTCCTCCCACCCTCCCTCCTTCCCTCCCTTCCTCCCTCCTTCCCTCCCTCCTTCTCTCCCTCGCTCCTTCTCTCCCCTTTCGTCTCCTGGTCTTGTCTCTTGTCTGTCCATCAGTGATCTCCTTAGTGTTCTGTGATTGGTAGGGCTTTGTGGGACATCACAGGCCACCGCCGCACAGAAGATATCAGACGTGCCCGGAATGATCCGCCTGTCTCTCACCATGTCTGACAGACGAGTATCTTCTGGTGTTCATCTCAGTCAGACGCTGGGGTTAGGAGCTAGAGAACTACAGATGGTTTCATATTTGTTGGCAGTCTCCATAGCTGCATCTCAAGGTGCCAGGGTTAGCTACGTTATTTCGGTCGAATATTTCTCCCCTTTAATAATACCAATTGGTATTGTATTTTATATCGTTTGAAAGCCTGATTAGTCAACTTTACAACAAGGTACAAATTGGAAGGATCGTGCATTTGTGGAATGAGAAACACAGCTAAATGTGTGGGTAGCGCCCCCCCCCTAAAAATGTGCCAATCCTCCTGTGAAAGGGGAGAAATAATCGACCGAAATAACATTTCCAAACTTTTTTGAGGAGTATAGTTCTCGTGGCATAACACTCTTGTAAAGGTAGTTTTATGTTCTTGTGGTTGTCTTTTATATTAAGGCAACATGACCAGATAATTTAAGCTAGAGCCACAAATTAACATTACATTACAGTCATTTAGCAGACGCTTTTATCCAAAGCGACTAACAATAATTGCATTTAACGTAGGAAAAGCCAATGTACTACTACTTGCGAGAACTCACAAGTGCATCTTCTTTCTAAAACAAGTGACTAAGAGCATAATCTAGTGCTGAAGGCAAAGTGCAAGAATAACAATCCAAAGTACAGTGCAATACAATACAATACGTGCTTAGGAGGGAGGGATTGTTGTAGTACTTCTTGAAGAGATGAGTTTTGAGCCTGCGACGATAATGGTCGGTAATGTCGGTAATTAACGGTAATGTCTTTGTCTTGACAATCTGTCTCCTGTTCTGGTTGAGCTGGAGAAAAATTGATCAGTTCAGAGCAAGTAATACTAATAGGCCTACTCTGCAAGACATACTCTAACACTGAGAAACTTCCAATTAATTTTGAAATATAAGGGCAGAACGTGACAATTTTGCATTGTTTACATGACATCACCTCAGCGATTCGCAGCTCTCCAGGGAAATCATGTTTTAGGAGATCAGTTGTAAACAGTGCTTCCAAAGGACTGAATTATGGTTAACTCCGATTCGACCAAATTCTGGCCCTTAGTTTGTAGCTGACTGTGTAACGGAACTCTCCAAATAGATAGCAGCATCCATTTATTCAAAGCAACAGATACGTGAAGGCATGTACTTCCTTCATGTTTTAAAGATGACCAGATACTGTATCTGATTACTGCTCCATACAGTGTGTGTGTGTGTGTGTGTGTGTGTGTGTGTGTGTGTGTGTCTTTAACAGAGTCACCTTGCTGTGGTATCTCTGAATGGGCAGCAACATCTCAATTGAAGGATGAAGAATAAGAATTGAAGAATTGAAGAAATGTGCGTATGTGTGTGTGTGTGCGCATGTGTCTGTGTGCGTGTGTCCGTGTTTATAACGGTAAATGATAAATGTGTGTGTACTGTATGTGTTTTTTTGTTGTTATTACTTCAAGACACTCCTTACAGTAAGGACATTTGTCCCGTTATGTGAGACTAATTTTCGTCATAGGCAGCAGCAAAACAACGTAGTAATGTTAATATTATTTGCCTGTAACTAGCGAGACATCTTATAATCTCCTAGTTAGTTAGCCATGCTCTGGCTTGCAACAGAATCTTAAGTAGATGCCTTACCTGGTGAGAAACCAGTATGCTGAACAACTAAAAACTAAAACTAAAATAAACTACAAATGGCGGCAAGGCACTCTTCCAATAAAATGTAAAAAGCCTTTATTTGGGCTTTTTAAATTTTATTGGAAGAGTGCCTTGCCACCTTTTTGAACCTTGCATTTTGAAACCCTGAAAAAGAGCACCTTCCAAGCCTTACTGCCGACAACCAAACAGTACTCCTTTTTTCCTGCCATTGCTAAAGTAGAAATGGTGCTCAGAGAGCACAGACATCCACCCGTGAATGCATTTTGTGGCTCTGTGCGCATGCAAATGCGTGTGAGCAGGACAGGTTTGCTATTGCTGCATTCGTTAGGTCGAGAGCTTTGTGCCAGTCCAAACCCCATGTCTCTGACCAAACCTTCCCACGTCGAGATATGGCAGTTTCAATTCCCCCTATTGACAATGAATGGGGGGAATTTTTCGCTCCCCAAGTCCAAAACATGAATGGAGGTGAATGGCCATGTTTGGGTGGCTCGTGGACCCACCCCGTGATTTGGATCCGCTCCAAACTTGAATTTGTTCTAAAGTGGCCCATGCTACACAATCTAGTGCTAAGAGCATAATCTAGTGCTAAAGACAGAGTGCAAGAGTAGCTAAATGTAAATACATCAGGTGCTGGTAGGATCCTGGTAGTACTTCTTGAAGAGGTGAGTTTTGAGCCTGCGGCGAAAGATGGGCAGCGACTCTGCTGTCCTGACGTCAGTTCGTTCCACCACTGCGGGGCCAGAACAGAAAAGAGCTGTGACTGTGTCGATCGACCACAGGGGCCTCGGAGTGATGGGGCAACCGATCGCCCTGAGGTAGAGCTACAAAGGTACTTAGAGGGATTGTTTGGAATTTTTGACCCATGTTATTGATTGATTGAGATCATTTTCAGCTGCTTCCATGCTGTCCCTCATTTGAGCATTCACATTACTTTGTAGGAACTTACCTCTATTTTCTGGAAGTAGGGCGGTGGAGCAATACTTCAAGTTACCTACAGTAAGAACGTAAACACCATCACTACATTACAGCCAATGTGAAGTATTGCTCTGCCGCTCTACTTCCAGAAAATAAAGAAAATACAGT
>NC_140239.1:5293061-5315561 GCF_949987555.1 Borostomias antarcticus | reverse complement strand
GCGCCATCTGACTAGCTCGTCACTTGCCAGCGAACCTGGACTAGACTATTGTAACCCCCCACCCCCCCCAAATTCTTTTATATTCAAATAAACTGGATGAACCGGTTTCCTAGCCCTGGATCGTGGGGAGGGGGGTAGCCTGCGTTAGCGGGTGCTTTGCCATGACCGGCCATTGAATTCGCTAGTTTGATTGATAGATGGATGGATTAACGTCCAAAGTAGATTGTGCAAGTATTGTATAGGCCCATGTGTAAGAGATGAATGGCTGTAACCATGAACTCAGCCAGAGGTAGGCCCTACTGTAGATTATCAGCATTATCACCAGTCTCAATTTATGTCTCAATTTATGTGTTGCCATTCATTTAAACCACCATCTCATCTACACTACTTCTGTTGCTGCATTTTTACATTTATGCTTTCATGATTTTAGAGCGCAATAAACATTTTCCACGATTCCAATAAGTCCATCCATTCATCCAACTTTGTGCTGAGCGCAGCGCAGGCTGGTAGCCTACTGTCAAGGATCACGACTGATGCACTCCCTTAACACGTCTCGCAACTTACCAGACCATCAAGAGAATTTCAATATGAAAGACCTTGGGATTCCAGGAGTCAAGGCCGCTTCAGACGGGGAGCGACATTCGCCTGCGTTCTCGCTCGGAGCGGGGGACGCACGCGTCCTGCGCGCAGCGGGGAAAGCTGACTACAATTCAGCTCTTGTCGCGGGCGGGCGTGTGCAGCCTAGTTCCATATGAGAACACTCCTCGGTCCAATTCCGTATAGTAGATCAGCCTGTGTACTTTCAACGAATGTATTATTAGACATAATATCATAATAATATATATAGCCTTCAACGACCTCCTGAGCTGCCTGCCTGATGGTCTCAGGGCTAAAGAGACCGCGCGTCGTTCCTCACCCTAACTATTGGCATGCTATCAATGAAAGAAAATACATTGTAAATAAACATGGTTTTAGGCTATTGTTTTTATGTAGGCCTATAGGTTAAGCTATTTGTGTTCATAAGGTAACGTCATTGTAGGCTACCTATAGCCTATAATCCAATTGACTGGAACCAGGGGGTTAAGAGGCAAAATAATTTGTCTTGACTGCATTCAAGATGTATCTTTCACATTAAAATTACATACAAAGCTGACCAATAGCATTAGAAAGATCTCTTCGAGAGCTTTCATTTCACCTGTTCATTCTGCCCAAATGTCACTCGCGCACCCCTCTGGTTCTAAGCCCCGCCACGGTCTCCTGTCATTTCTCCCTGGCTTGCAGGCACGACTTGCTCGCACGAAACTTGAAACCTAAGTTATCATGTAGCCAGTAGATATGCTAAGAAAATTGCATATGTTTGCAAACTAAAACAAGTGAACACAATTTTACAATCGAAAAATGCTTATGAGACCATTATTTTAGTTTATCTTCCTGCTTCTGCCTAAGCCCTCCACAATACCACAACACAACGGTGTCATGTTTTACCGAAGGAGAAGTGAAGAAGACGGTAGCTAGCAGACAGCACTAAAGTTGACAAAATCACACTTGCACATCATTAGAATTCCAACCATTTATTTGGGATTTATCATTCAACTAAACATGGAACCTGAATACTACCTGATATTTCAACCTGCTGCCATCAGTGATCGGCGCGTCTGCTTGTTTGAGTCATGAATATCTTACGCAGTTACATTCCATGTAGTGTCCCAAAACTGTTAAATCATTCCCCATGTAGTTCACTATGAGTCGCACTCAATGCATCCATGGTAATAGGGAATAGGGAGTGAGTGAACCATTTCAAACACATCTCTGGTCATCTCCGTTAGCCATCTTACTCGTCCTGATGCCATGTTCCATATGAGAACACTCAGCCTAATGTATTAAACTTCTACTTGTCCCGACAGTTAACAGATATAGACCCGGCGACAGTTACAGAGATAGAAACTATAAATAGATAGGCTTTGTTCGTAATAATTAAATTACAACCAGACAGAGAACAAGGAGTTTGAGAACGGTAGGCTCATCTAATGTGCGAGATGAGCTACAGCAATGGGTCAATGAGTGGTATTACTGCGCCCCTATGGGCAGGCGAGCGGTGGTGCGGAATGACGTAAAGCGCCTGTTAGAATACCGCGGGTCAAGTTACATTCTTATGTTCCCATATCTGTAGGTAGGTAGGTAGGTAGGTAGGTAGTAGGTAGGTAGTAGGTAGTAGGTAGTAGGCAGGCAGGTAGGGTACGTAGGTAGGTAGGTAGGTAGTAGGTAGGTAGGTAGGTAGTAGAGTAGATACAGGTAGTTAGGAACTTTATTAATCGTCAAGGGGAAATTGCACAATTTACCAGTGCAATGAAACCAATGGACCAAGAGTCAACAGCGAGACTAATTCAACACACCTCAATTACCTTCAAATACTTTCAGTGGTCTATGTTACTTACCCAGGTCTGCTACCTCAATTGCTTTACTAAATGATTAAGTTCAGGACAGACTGTAGCCTGCACTAACCCTATCATGCATATTATGTGCCATGAAAGCCCTCTGCTTTGGATCTAACAGTACTGACTACTGATCATTATTGGCATACTTCTATTCTGTTTTTAAATTCTAAATAACTGTTACATGATAAGCAAGTTAATATGTAATGTTCTAGTCTGGAAGCTGGCATGAACTCATCTTTTGGTTC
Source organism: Borostomias antarcticus (assembly GCF_949987555.1). NCBI lineage: Eukaryota > Metazoa > Chordata > Actinopteri > Stomiiformes > Stomiidae > Borostomias > Borostomias antarcticus. The sequence goes on along the minus strand of NC_140239.1, from coordinate 5,312,881 downwards.
CAACATGTTTTATCAGCAACATGGCCTTCCTCAATTTGAGATGTTATCTTTAAGCTCCAGTAATGCTGGTGTCATGTTCAAGATACAGAAGACAACAAGTTAACTTAACAGAGTCTATATATATATGTATCTATATACCTATTTTCTTGTGATCCCATTTTCCCAAATAACCAAAAAAGAAAGGTGTGTTTTCGTGTTTATTGAGAGACAGAGACTTCTTTTTTCTTTGGATAATGTGTGAAAATGGCCTATGGAGTTCGTTGTGGTTACAGTCACGTATTTCAGGAAAGGTTTCTGAAAGGTTTAACATGTCATCAATCAACATGAATTCCTCACTCCCTATTCAAGATCACTGTGAGAGATATAACACACATACACACAAACAACAACTACAACAACAACAACAACGAGAGAGAGAACGATTAAGAGAGGAGGGATAAAGTCAAGAGAAGCAGACAGGGAAACAGACAGAAGTGAGAGAGAGAGACAGAGTGAGAGAGAAAGAGATGTAGTGCAGAAAAGATATGCCACTTACTGTAGTCCTCTCTGCATTACTGCACACACCATTAGAGCCAGCCCTGATCCTCTCCAGAGCTGGGACTAAAAGCCCAGGCCGCTGGGGACATCACAGCTAAATTAAATCAGTGTTTAACTTGTGGTTCCCTCCCACCAGGAAGGGGAGAGGTCCACATGAATGTCCCTGTTTATAGATGACAGGAAAAGAATGACCTTGATGGACAATCCGAGAAGGATGAGACTTGGAGGAAAACAGTGGGGGTTCTGACCGCGGAGAGGTATTGGCTTGGTGGGCTGAATTTTCGGGTCTCGTTTGGAGCTGTCAGGAGCTGTTGGGAGCCTGAAGTTGACATGCTGGGACGTCATCAGCATACAGTTGAGTTTTCAGGCAAGTGGAGAGGGGGAGTGAGCTAGTGCTAACGTTAGCTCACGGTCCTCTTGTCATGCATCGACCTTCACTGTTGTTTTGTTTACCTCCTAACCAACGCAATTCCGGTTTCCGGTCTAAACAACGACATACGCTCACTGAGACCCGCCTCTAGGCTGGAACGTTGTTCATTCCCTAATCGTTAACCCTAGTTCTGCACCTAAATGAGTTACAAATATGAGAGCCATGTTGCCATGCTCCATTACCTCACAACTGAGAGCGTATGGATAATCTAATTCATTAATATAGATTGTATTCTACTAAATTATGCCCTGTAAAATGGATTTTTGGAGGGTAGTAAATACAACCCATGCATTAGTTTCAATCTTACTTCAAGTATAAACAGAAAAAAGGTGAGTGCTCCCGCCACCACCACCTAAGACCCCGAGAATGGATGAGGGTGGGCCGAGGGTGGTGCCGAGTAAGTGTCAACGTTACCAGTCATCTGGGGCGTCTTGGAATTCATCCGATGGAGATTGGTGAGAGGGCATCAACAGTATGCAGTCAGCAGCTTGCATTTAATCATTATTAAAAAAAAGTATATGAATTGTATGTGATTGAGTAGTGCTGAATGTAAGGTCAAATTAATTATTAAATCAAATGTTAAAATCTCACACTTAATCAGTAATAAATAAACTGTTGATTGCGAATGATTTAACATTGATTGTAAGAATAAATTAATTTTAAAATGTTTGTGGAAACAATGGAAGTATTGAGACATGATGAAGGTCAGTCTCTGCTTACTGGACATTTCTACATTTTGCACGAAGGGGGTGGGGGGAGTCAGGAAATTCTGCACTAAGCAACTGTTGTATTGTGTAAGACATGTTGAGGCATGTTATAAGCAACCACACCAACATTTATCTCACAGAGAAGAGCAGTCGTTAACCAGCAATGCTGACGGTATCACTCTTCTCAGGTCATTGGGGGGTTGCTGTGGGGGTGGAAGCAGGGTGGACTCTGGGACATAGACTGTTAGAGTACTGGGCGAGTCTTCTCAAACACCCTGCCCGAGTAGGTTATCAGAAACCCACACTAGGGGAGAACCAGGTGGGCTGATAAGTGACACATTGCACATAGGGGCAGGACGGACCTTTGTGTAAGGGCACCAGAGATAATGTATAACAAACCAAACAATACAGGCATTACAAAAATTACAACATAATAATCAACACAATACAAAAAGGAATATAAAACTAAACAGTAACTCCAACTAAAATAAAATAACAGTGACGACGCCCCCCCATTTCTAACTCTTTCCCCTTCCCCTCTCCCCGTTATCCAGGCCAACCCAGCCATCAAATGATCATTCTAAAAGACCTTTGAGGTTTACATTCAGAAGATTCCACATGTGCTCTGTCCTTCCTCTCCCGCTGCATTGTAGAGCGATTGATGTGTGGCCGCTTACCACACCTTACAAATTTAGTAACAGCCTTTTGTAGCTTATTCCAGTATTGAGCTGGTGGGGGTAGTGGTGGCATTGAACTAAAGAAATTAACTCAGCTGCAAAGTGGACCATCTATCTAAATCAGACATAATGTTTTGGAGTGTGTTGCCATAATTATGTGTAACTATTGTCTGAATTGAAGGAAAGCCATCTATCCACAGGTATGTAAAATTCTTGACAACTGGAACAGAAGGAGGAACGGGTTCAAGGGTAACAGTGGATTCCTGCCAGTTTATCTCAAACCCAGATAGCTTACCATATTTATCAAAAATAGATATTATTCAGGAAATACATTGCACAGCATTATCTATATATAACAGACCATCATCAGCAAATAATGACATATGATGATGTGTTCCATTAATAGAGATAGGGGACAATACGGGAGATTGACGAATGGTCTGCGCAAGCGGCTCTAGTGAAAGGGCGAACAACAGTGGACTTAGGGGACAACCTTGCCTCAATCCTCTTGAGATGGAGAACAAGGGAGAGCAGTTCTTTCCCGTGAGCACCATGGCTGTTGGGTTGCTATACAACAGCTTGATCATGTCAATAAAAGGGGCGCCGAAGCCCATCGCCCCAAGAACCGACCATAGGAAAGGCCACTCTAGGCGATCAAAGGCCTTCATGAGAGACAACACTTTCTTGGCATGTGTGGAGTGAAATAGTGTGAGCTCGCGAGATCAGGATGGTCTCACGAGACTAACTGAACACAAGAAACTATTCCTTGCCAGATGCTAGATCTGAGAGAAGCCGTGTGCGTGCACGAAAAACTCAGCCTAAAGGAATGCATTGGATCCAATTTCATGCTCACAGACACGATCATTTCACTAACATTGTGTCCCCCAGCACGATTTCATAGATTCGCTTTTGTGACTATGGGCATGAAATTCTGTGATACCGGTTGCTTGCATATGCCCAGAACAAAAAGTGCCAATGGGGAGCCGATTATCGGCTTGGTGTATTCTTCCTCCCTTGGGCACATTTTTTTTGGTTGTGACGCAGGCTGACTTTTGTCAAGAACAGTCAGGAGCACTGTTGGCTTCGTGTACTTCTAGCTTTAAGAAGCCACATAAGTTAGTGTGAAAGTACGAAAGTGTTAAATTTGGCACCTTTTCATTCAGTATAAATATATCAAATATTTTCCTTTTCTAGTCCTTTCATTTTCCTTTTTTTTTATTACATATTACGTATTTTCCTTTTTTGATCCTTCTGTTTAAAAGCAGTTGTTTGTCTTATTTTTCTAAGACTGGTAAATGAACAATTCTACATTGGTATTTGCAGCCCGAACAAAGTCATGACTGGGCCCCAAACCTGCTTAACTCAAACCAAACCAAACCAGTATAGTCTTGCGTACCATAGTGCATATTTTTGAATGTGCAGTTTGCGTACAGTACATGACATCACACACAACCATTTTCGGGGAGGAGGGGGGATTACTGTAATTTGGTAATATGCTTCATTTTATTAAAGCAATGAACCACAATTGTAAATGAATAGTTTTGTTTTAGTAAGTGATTGAAACTAATTTGTTTCAAAACAAGTTTTGGCCAATGTGACTTTACATTTAGGATGAACTTGGCCTTGGCTGACTGCATGGCTTCTGGCTTGGCTCCAAAAGCGTTCCTGTTTTTCCTCCCTTATGTGCGGACCTGGGTATTTGGATTGAGAGCGTCAGTTATAGAGTCATTAATATGTATTTTAACAATGGTACTGTATGTACTGTATATTTGCCCAGCCCAGCTGGTTTTCTTTAGCTATCCCCAGCTGTGAGAGCTAGTCAAGTGTGTGTGTCCAGCTGCAATGTGGATAGACAGTCTGACAGGGTTAACGTTAGGGTTACTGACTTATCTGTCAGTTTACAAACTGTGATCCCGGGGCCCCCTGTCTCAGAAGAAGCACAAACTGCCACATCTCAGGAGTTCATAGCAGAAACCGAACAGAACCCAGCCCCTGTCTCCTGCAGCATTTGGGAATGAAATCTGACACCAGATGTCTTTGATCTCCTAGAGCTCCTTCCTCCCTTCTGTTCATTTGCCCTCAAACAGAGAGTCTGCCTTTCCAACAGCAGCAGTCAGCAGTCAGCCTGTCAGGGCAGAACAGCCATTAGTTTAAAGTACACAAGAATCACTTCTGTTCTCATCAAATGTCTTCCACCTACCCTAGCTTAGGCCCAGGCAGATCTTGTCCTCCCCAAATAAAAGACTGTGACAGCTGGGTAAAATTACACCTATTAATCATTTGTCAGAATGGATTCTATTATATCTGCCAACCCAAATGCAGGCTAAAGCTGCCAACAGCCAATCGGAACCTGACACTCACTAACCTGCCCTGATAAATCAGCCAATCAGGATCTGACAATCACAACCTGCTATATCGAATATCAAGATACTGTAAATCAAATGTGCTTTCGGTTAAAAATGACAATCTGAAATGGCGCCACTGGGAATAGAATAGCAGGATATAACAACAACTCATTAAAAAGGACATTGTGAGGTGTCCTTTCTCTGGGAGAGTGAGGTGATTGGCCATTGCTTGGCTCGGGGGCAGTGCCATCCATCAGATGGACTCCGTGGTAAATGGCTTATGTAATTCTGTTACAGATGCATGGCCGTGAGAGAGGCTGTCACCACTAACATTATGCTGATCTATGTAATGTACTATGTCTCCTCCAGGAAAAGGCAGTGTTAAATGCAAAATTGTGCTAACGTTGTTGATTTCTGATTCTGTACTTTGTGGACACTTTGTGGACTCAGTTCCCTGCAATTTCTTGAGCAAATCAGAGGCTAAACACATGTTCAATAGTGCTTGATTTGGGGACAGCAAAAGGTGCCAACTAAATGGTATGTTATGTAAATTGTATTTCCATTCCTATCAACAAGCAATATGAATAAAAACAGACAATATTTTTCAGAGAAAGACTCCATACAGAGATCTAGATCTAACAGTTTTAATGTTAACAGTTACAGTATACCAATCTTCCAACAAGCATCAGTCTTTCACTCTTTAATGAAAGATTCAATTTAACATTTAGAGTCAGCAGGAAAAACAGAATTCAGACGTATATTCTGATTACATTAGATTACAAAAACCTGGCTAAGACTTGTCCAGACAGGCTTTCTCCAAGGCTTCACAGCAATACAAGTTTGATTTAGTTAACAGTACACAGCAACTAGAACAAGCAATACAGTTAAAAAGTCTTATGCATTCAAAGCAGGAGACAATACTCCTCTGTTACATCTTTCAGCATCAGAGACGATTCCTGTCAAAAGTCCACATTGTTTGTTATCCTCCATGCTGGGCTAATGTTCCAGTGACATATGGGTCCATCCCAGCGCCAGCCACACACGCACGCACACACACACACACACACACACACACACACACACACACACACACACACACACACACACACACACACACACACACACACACAAACACACACCAGCATCAGCCAGGCAACAGTGACCAAAAGTGACAGCCAGGCTGGGGACATACTGGGCCTGTTAGGACTGGGCCTAGGTACCTGGGCTGCATTTCAATCCAAAACCTTCTTCCCTTCTCATCTATCCTCACTCTCTCTCTCACACACAGATCTGAAATGCTTAGTCATAGGTACACCTTATTTCCCACCCATGTCGCTGACACTTATCCAGCCGTCTCAGATCTGTGAGGGGGAAGTGAACAAAGGGATTTCCTCTCCGGAATGGGACGTGGCCGTGCCTCAACTTGGCACACTCTCACCTTTCCAGACTCCAGCCCCACCATAGACAGCTTGTCCAACTTCCTCCCGGACCAGGAAGCCATAATGGATGGCTGAGCATTAAGATGGCCTTCGGGGTGCATGGGACCGTTGTGATTTGGTAAAGGTCTCCAACTCCCACAACCCCCCACTGCTTCCCCATCTGCCCCCTTTGCAGAGATATCGACAGTGGACACAATGACCCGCTCACCTCTTCCTGGGGTAGCCAGTACCAGCCAGCACAGGGCTGGCACAATAAATGTATAACCACCCCATCCCACTCAACACCACCCACCCACCCACACACACACACACAGACACACACACACACACATACATTTCTATCAAATGTGAATAAACCACACTTTCCTCATTACTTGATCATTTACAATAGAGGGTCTAGGTATGTTACACTTTCATCTAAGTGGTTATGGGGGGGGGGGGGGGGCTCTTCCCCACGCAGGAAGAGAGAGACCCCGCCGGACACGTCGGTTCTCCTCATCCACCTGCTGATCCTCCTCATCCACAGGATCACGCTGGGCTGAGCCTCGTTCATGATCTGTCCATCGCTGCGAGGAGTGCATCGCCATCACCAGCGCTACATGAGGAGACGCCATCTGCTCTGGCTTACATCATACACTCTGTTTGATCATACTCTGTTTTTCACCGGGGGCCAGCGAGGGTCTGTGTGTGGAGGTATTGTTGTGAAACACTCCTGAGACCCGACCGGCGGTGAGAAGAGATTAAAAAAGCAAAAACAAATATATCCGCAAGAGGTAATGGGACAGGGTCCTAGAGACATGTCCACATAGGCATCATCAGGAGACAGACAGGGAGGCAGACTGACACACAGGGGCAGACTGACAGAGAGGAGGACAGAGTAACAGACAGAGGGTTGACTGACAGAGTAACACACAGAGGGAAGACTGACAGAGAGGAGGACAGAGTAACACACAGAGGGAAGACTGACAGAATAACACACAGAGGGAAGACTGACAGAGAGGAGGACAGAGTAACACACAGAGGGAAGACTGACAGAGAGGAGGACAGAGTAACAGACAGAGGGTTGATTGACAGAGAGGAGGACAGAGTAACACACAGAGGGAAGACTGACAGAGAGGAGGACAGAGTAGACAGACAGAGGGAAGACTGACAGAGAGGAGGACAGAGTAACACACTGAGGGAAGACTGACAGAGAGGAGGACAGAGTAACACACAGAGGGAAGACTGACAGAGAGGAGGACAGAGTAACAGACAGAGGGAAGACTGACAGAGAGAAGGACAGAGTAGACAGACAGAGGGTTGATTGACAGAGAGGAGGACAGAGTAAACAGACAGAGGGTAGACTAACAGACAGGAGGACAGAGTAGACAGAGGGTAGACTGACAGAGAGGAGGACAAAGTAACAGACAGAGGGAAGACTGACAGAGAGGAGGACAGAGTAGACAGACAGAGGGAAGACTGACAGACAGGACAGAGTAACAGACAGAGGGTTGACTGACAGATTTTGGACTACACACCAAATGGCAGGAATGCAAACTTTGCATTACTACTAAAGCTCATTGTGTTGCCTCTGTGTATGAAATGTATGAAACTGCAATTATTTTGGTGGGGATCATTTGTGTTTGCGTGGCTTTGGTGTGGACATATCCCTAGCGTCCATTAATAAAGCTACGCCTATGGAAAGAGTGATGAACTGAAGGCGTCGGATGAAATGGAGTCAGATGAACTGAACGAGTCAAGATGTAGTTTAGGTATAGTAGTTTATATAGCTTGAATAGTACTAGGTAATAGGCTACGATTAATGGAAGTATATAAAAATAGATTTAAACAGTATGAATGGTATCTAAAAGTAAAAAGCATGAAAAGTACACCAGACCATTATCAAAAGAGATATAAGAAAGCAAAAGAGTTAACAGGAGCATATGAGTGAGCAGTAGTGTTACTAAGTTAATAGTAGTATTAGAATTAACATACAGTATGGATATCAAGTAATAACCTGGGGGTGTGGTCACGGGTGTGTTATGTACATTCTATATCTATAATAAATCATCTCAGGGCTGAGATATATTGACATTTGTATTTGCATGTATGGTTATGTTATATACACTAGATATTCTGATCCTGATCCATCTTGTGACACTGTAAATGGTAAATGGACTGCACTTATAAAGCGCTTTTCCACCTTTGCGGCACTCAAAGCGCTTTACAACGGCCTCTCATTCACCCATACACACACACATTCACACACCAATGGCGGTAGCTGCCATGCAAGGTGCTAACCTGCTCATTGGGAGCAATTTGGGGTTAGGTGTCTTGCTCAAGAAAACTTCGACATGTGGACAGTCGGAGCTGGGATTCGAACCACTGACCCTTCGATCACTGAACGACCCACTCTACCAACTGAGCTACAGCCGCCCTCCCACTGTATGCATTAGACAGTCATTTGTGCTGGATGGCTTGGGGAAAGAAGCTCTTCCTGAGTCTCTCAGTGTTCTCCATGTGTGTGTGCGGCACCTTTTCCCCGACCGAGGCAGAGAGAATGGTCCATTGCCAGGGTGACTGGGGTCTCTCAGGATCCTGTTGGCGTCTTCTGGTGTAGATGTCCTCGAGGTGGGGGAAGTGGCCCCTCCAGGGTACGTTCAGCTGACCGTACCACTCTCTGTAGGGCCTTGCGATCCTGCATGCTGTTGTTCCCGTACTACTGTAGGTGGTACTGTATTCCCAGTTGCCGTCAATCGAGCATGAGCATAAGCCAAGACGAAAAAAAGGCTCAACTGTCTCTTTGACCATGTAAAAAAGTCAGCTCTATCTTGATCGTATCGTGTTTCTTACTTCCAAAGCAACATAATAACATTCCTCCTCCCACACTAGGAGGAGGAATCACAGCTCCTAGGAATTACAGCTCCTATCGAGAATCATTGCTCAAAAAGAGATATTCTTATCAGCTGAGTTGTGGTCGATTCACTTCAAGAAATGCAAACAACCTCACCATTGGCTGAGCAATAAACACCGCAAACATTTAAAACTCATAAATGACTTCAGTGTCATGGTCGTGGTATCATTCGGTCAACTGAGGTGACAGTGGGACACTGAGTGCATACAGACAAGCTGGTCTGTTTAATACACACACAGTACTGAAACCCTATATCTGCAGGCTGAAAGGAAAGTGACCTAGACTAATATTGTTGACGGTTAGAAGGAGAGGAGAGGAATGGAGAGGAGAGGAGGAGATGAGATTCAATCTTTATTTGTCACACGCAAACGTACGTGTACAATCATAGTGAAATGTTATTGCCGGCTCTGTGATATGCTCAAAAGTGACAGCTAATTACAATACACAGTTTACCAATTACACAAAAAAGTACAAACTATATGCTAAAGTTAATGATAAGCTTTGTGAATGTGTTCTCTGCTAATCGCCATTGTGCAAATTACAATTTGCACAGAACAATTACAATCACACATACAATCTATACAATGTTAAGCTACAGATAAGGTGTGTGTGACGCTGTGAATTTCCTCAGTTGTCTGAGGTGATACAATCTCTGAAGTGCTTTCCTCACCACGGTGTCTATGTGTCTCCATGTCAGGTCCTTGGTGATCTGGACGCCAAGGCACTTAAACTGTCCACTCCACCTCCACAGGTCCTGTTGATGATTAAGGGGGCGTAGCTCCTCTCCTGCTTCCTCCCGAAGTCCACCAGCATCTCATTTGTCTTGCTAACGTTCAGATGGAGGTTGTTGTCCTGACACCACTGGGTAGAGGGTTGCTGCTTTGCCCCAGGACTTTGAACTTGTGTCAAGTCTGGGTGGAGTTAAAGTGTTTAAAGCTGAACTGTAGTCACTGAACTAGGGTATCTTTCTATCTTTTAAGAAACATAGCAAAAGTGCAATCTTTCCTTTCAAAGGCCGACACTGAAAGACTTATGCATGCATTTATAACCAGTAGACTGGACTATTGCAATGCCTTCTTTTGTGGCCTACCAAAGAAAACCATCAGTTGTCTGCAAATGATACAAAACGCCGCGGCACGAGTCCTCACAAAATCCAAACGGAGGGCTCACATCACACCCGTCCTGAAGGCTCTGCATTGGCTACCCGTCAGCTTCAGAATAGACTTCAAGATTCTTCTACTGGTGTATAAATCACTCCACAACCGTGCTCCAAAATATATGTCTGACATGCTTGTTAGATATAGGCCTACACCAGCAAGATCCCTGAGGTCCTCTGGTGCCGAACTTCTGACAGTCCCAGCAGCCAGGACGAAGAGGCATGGAGAGGCAGCCTCCTGCCACTATGCCCCCAGACTGTGGAACACTGCCAGAGAGCCTCAGATTGACTGAGACCCTGGAGGCGTTCAAGCGAGACCTCAAAACGTATCTATTTAATCTCGCCTTTTAAAGGAGTAGTAAAGGGAAAATGCATGTTTAGCCCTGTTTTAAGGTTACTTATGATCATATACAATGGTTCAGATCAAAACGTTGACAAAACTAGCACTTTTGAGGAAGTCTGATAATTGCTCTACCGCCGTTTAGGTTATACAATTGATGTGAGTGGGCACCTTGAAAAATCATTCAAAAACATGTTAAACTCTCGATTTCAAAGACAAGAAGCTCACGAGGGGGTAATTGGTCTCCGTTGGTGTTCTGACATCAAATTCGCCGCAAAGTATGAATCCTGTAGGGTTTTATTGATTATTTTATGAAATCCATTGACTTGTTTTGAAGCGACCATTGTAGATGTGTAGATCAATCCGCAGAGGGGATTCAGGAAGTGGAACTACTTACGGTAGCTATTGTTATTGTTTATGTTCCTAGGCTACTTAGTTTGTGGAAGTTTACACACATATGTGCTGCGACTAAATAGTTCTATGCTAAATATTTCAAAAAGCCTTTCCAGATGAACTAGAATCTTACTTTATGGCGAATTATATGTCAGAACGCCAACTAACACCTCGGTGAGTTTCTTGTCTTTGAAATTGAGAGTTTAAAGGACAATGCTCGTTTTTGACAACCTGGACCTTAATTACGACATATTATAAGACGTTTGACTCACCGAGATCACTTTGGTGTAGTTCGGAGGCATGTAGAATAAATTAAAAATCCAGCGCGAGCCAGTATATCCATGTAATGGCGGTGGTGGGGGCACTGAGAATGCATTTTCTAAAAATCTATTTTCTGCCGCGAAACAGTTGTTTTCATCAATCTGTCCTGATGAATCGCTAGTTGTGCTTACATAGAGAGCATAGGCCTGTTGTGGTATTTCACATGCCTCTGTAATATGATCTTTAGAAACGTCTTTAGACACGAAATAGCTTCCTCACTTGCTCCAGCACGCATGCGCACAGCGTGCTGGAGCAACGATTGCGATCTGTGCGCATTAGTGCTGGAGCAAGTGAGGAAGCTATTTCGTTTCGAAAGACGTTTCTAAAGATCATGGCATGTGAAAACCACAACAGTTATGCTCTATGTAAGCACAACTAGCGATTCATCAAGACAGATTGATGAAAACCGTTTCGTGGCAGAAAATAGATTTTTAGAAACTGCATTCTCAGTTCCCCCACCACCGGCATTACATGGATATACTGGCTCGCGCTGGATTTTACATTTCTTCTACATGCCTCCGAACCACACCAAAGTGATCTCGGTGAGTCAAACGTCTTATAATATGTCGTAAATAAGGTCCAGGTTGTCAAAAACGAGCATTGTCCTTTAACATGTTTTTTTAATGATTTTTCACGGTGCCCACCCACATCCATTGTATGACCAAAACGGTTGTAGAGCAATTATCAGACTTTCTCAAAAGTGCTAGTTTTGTCAACGTTTGATCTGAACCATTGTATATGATCATAAGTAACCTTAAAACAGGGCTGCATTTTCCCTTTACTACTCCTTTAAACACCTCTTGTTGTATTGTCTGTTGTTGTTTTGTATTGTCTCTTATTGTTTCATGTCGTGTTTCTGTAAAGCACATTGCGTTGCAATTTGCAGGAAATGTGCTATATAAATAAAGTATTGATTGATTGATTGATTGATTGATTGAACAGCAATCTCACGTAACCCAACACCGTACCCTTGCTTTTGTCTAGGTGGGATAGGGTAGTGTGGAGGATGTGAGCTATCACATCTAGTGGGGTCGAGTGTGCAGTGAGGAGCAGATATGGTCCTTGGCCAGCTTCTCAAAGCACTTTGTCACCATGGAAGCGAGAGGAGGATGAGGAGGAGAGGAGAGGAGGAAAGGAGGGGAAAGAGAGCGGAGAAGAAGCGTTTTGGAGCAGTTAGGAGATAGAAGGGTGGATGAAAGAGACTGAGATGGAGAGAGGAGAGAGACAGATCAGAGGGAGGAGAAAGAGAGAGAGAAGGAGAGTAGAAGAGTGTTCTGTAATTGAGTGTCCTCTCCTTGATGAATCAGCCTATTTGTAATGATAGGACATTGTGCCATTAGACTGGTAACACTGTGCTGGTGCTTTCCATTAGAATCCACGCATGATGGGGGCAATTTCATTAATTACTCAAAGATTTCTTCCAAATATGGTGGCTGTTGGAATTCTTAATGACACAGAGGAACATTAGGGGCTTCCATTAAAAGGAAATTGTTTTCTCTCCACTCACGGCGTGTACTCTGGGCACAGGAGAAAGGAATCTCTCTGCCATGCTCTGGTATCATCGCACTCCATCAATCCTCAGGGAGAATCACTCAACGGCAGTGTGAAACACACAAGTTCAGATCTGAACACACACGACCACACACACGCACACACACACATGCACATACAAGCGGGCGCACACACACACACACACACACACACGCACACACACACACACGTGCACATACAGGCATGCACATACACACACACACACACACACACACACACACACACACACACACACACACACTCACACAAGTATGCAGTCTTCTCTTTCAGAATGTTTTTATATCACTCCAGTTTTTGTCAAGTTTTTCATAGCATGGGCATTAGTATTAATGCCTGAATAACTCCATCTTCATTACTGAAAACATGGTATTGCCATGTGTATCCGCTCTATGCTGAATAGAAATAGCATAATTTAGTTTAATGGAACTACTCTTGCCTAACTGCTTTTAAAAGACAGATTGATTGTTTGCTCATAACTGGAGAGGGGATTTAAAACATTATTTTAATTCCATTAAACAAATGCACATAATCTGATTAGATTTTATGGTCTGGATAATACAATTATCTTGGCAGTATCCTCATGAGATGGAAAACCGGATAATACAAAGCTTGTGTCTCATTTGAGATGATCCCATGTACAATTAATGATATATTCCTTCATGACAACTCATAATCTTGTTTAAATCCATTTGTTACTTGTCCAGAAAAACACAAACATATCCATCTGTACTGTACCTCAGACCCTGTTTACACCTGGCATTAAAATGCGTTTTTGGTGATCAGATTGCAAACTGATCGTGTTAAACCACATGAAAATACAGGTGTAAATGCGCCCAAAATGCTTTGAGGACGGATTGCGATCCGATCGGCCAAACCACCTCCGGAGGTGGTCAGGGACGCATTTCGACCACATTTAATAGAAGTGTAAATGGAAATGCGTTTTTAATCCACATATCAACAACGTGGGCGTTGGAACGCGCCGGTTCCAGACCAGCAAGGAGCAGGCTTCCATGGCAGCTAGCAAGAAAGCATTAAAATGGATCCTGGTAAGGTTGGAGTCCAGACGAGACAAGTGTCTACTCTCAATTTACTCAGACGAAAATATTCAAGAACAAACAGGATGTGACGTTCGATTGTCAGCTGGACAGAGTCGATCGGATCTCAAACGGATCGGGTTGAAGCTAATCGAAATGCATATTAATGCCAGGTGTAAATGTAATCAGGCTAAATCATTATCTAGATACAATCTCGATAGGAGACACATTTTAATGCAAGGTGTAAACGGGGTCTCAGAGTCACAAGTAAATTACAGGAGCTTGGTAACATGGAGGGCAATCACAATGATGAACAAACATTATTCTGTACCAAAAGAGTTACTTTTTAGTTATTATTCACGGAAAGTGAATAATAATGACCCTACCACTCTGTCGGCCACTGTGTTGTGTTGTGTCTGGTCAGAATCAGAGTCGTGATAACATTAACTGGTGCGTTGTGTGGTTGTGTGTTGTATGTGGCGTGTTGTGTGTTGGGTGTTGTGTGTGGTGTGTTATACTGTAGGTCAGGGGTAATCAAGTAAAGTCGTAACACTTTACAATAAGGGTACATTAATACACATTAGTTAATGTATTATTAAGCATTAAGTAACAGTAAATTAATGTCTCTATTAGCCATTCACTAATGTTATTTATGTTAACTAAGGTTAACTCATCTAACCCTAACACTAGCCCTAACCTTAACTAAGGTATTCATTAACATTAGTAACCTAACCTAACCCAAAATAAGCATTAGTTAACAGTTAACTAATGTTTTTTGTGACCCTTATTGTAAAGTGTGACCAGTAAAGTTCTAAGAGGTCCAGTTTGACAAAATGGCCTCAAGCCAGGGTCCCGTGGTGATGCGTACGTTTTTGTGGATCTTTGTGGATCGATCATATTGGGCTTTCAGCTCTTGTATTTTCTGTGACCTCAGTGCTGATCTCAGTGGGTATCTTTCCTCAAAAGCGCCTTTGTGTTTAGTTTCATAGTGGCGTTTGACGTTGCCGCTTTTGATAATGGCTACCGTCTCGGAACATATGAGACAAACGGGTTTAGAGCTACCCGCGGGGAGAATGAATATATACAACTCGGTTCTTGATGGAACGCCCTATTTTCAACATCTATTTTTCTTATTTTAGAGCACGGCATGTTTTGGCTGACGTTATTCTGTCTTATAGCATCTCACTTCCCTCTTCTTTTGTCGTTACGTTTCTCTGGTCATGCAGTGTCCAACTAATGTTAGCAAGGAATCGCTCTGATTACAGTAAAGTTAACGATAGCTAGGCTGTCACGTGTAGACTGGGTGACGTCAGGCAATGAACACAGATTTGATTGGCTAGCGACGCGTGAGATAGTAAACAAATGCCGTAAAATACTACAAAGGATACAAATACTACAAACTAGTTGCCTACGCCCCGTCAAAAGGGAGAAATTCTCATTAATTTATCGGGTTATAGACGCGGTCCGGATTGGACGGCTTCTGGGTCCGGATCCGGACTGCGGTCTGCCTGTTGGTGATGGCTGCTGTAGGTGGTAGGTTGTGTGTGGTGTGAGGTGTGTTGTGTGTGGTGTGTTGTATGTCGTGTGTGTGGTGTGTTGTGTTGAGTGTGGTGTGTTGTGTGTGATGTGATGTGTTGTGTGGTGTGTTGTGTTGAGTGTGGTGTGTTGTGTGTGGTGTGTTGTGTGTGGTGTGTTGTGTGGTGTTTTGT
Source organism: Borostomias antarcticus (assembly GCF_949987555.1). Taxonomy (NCBI): domain Eukaryota; kingdom Metazoa; phylum Chordata; class Actinopteri; order Stomiiformes; family Stomiidae; genus Borostomias; species Borostomias antarcticus. Next base: position 5,297,349 of record NC_140239.1, on the reverse strand, counting down.
GTGGTGTTTTGTGTGTTGTGTGCTGTGTGTGTCTTCTCTGTCTTACAGGAGCCCAGTAGGTGGGGCCCGGTAGGGTCCTTAGTGCTAATTGGCTGCACCTGGGCCTGGATGTTGGTGCTGTAGTCCAACAGCAGGCTTTCTCTCTTCCCCCACACGCACATCTTTTGTTTTGTTCAGTTATTGGTACAGTATGTCTTTTAGCACGATCCACGACAAAAAACTATCCAGACATCCGCTCACTACTCTACTGACGTTATACGGTCCCCATTCCACCCTTGGCTTTTGTTACTTTTCCGATCATTCATTCCTCATTATTTTTAAAATAAATTCCTCATTTTAACTTTTACCTTGGTGCGTATCTCTCCCATCCCTGTGGTGTGTATGAGCTGGGTTGTCACTTAAAACCACTCAAAATAAATCACACAAACCCGATGTCCGCGATGACTCAGGAAGACATACGGTACACACTCATCTGGGAATGTCAAAGAGGTGTTTTTGCCCTTCTTTGTCCAGAGTGCGTTTCCAGGAGGAGATGAGGGGACAGGGGAGGAGATGAGAGGACAGGGGAGGAGATGAGAGGACAGGGGAGGAGATGAGAGGACAGGGGAGGAGATGAGAGGACAGGGGAGGAGATGAGAGGACAGGGGAGGAGATGAGGGGAGAGATGAGGAGATGAGGGGACAGGGGAGGAGATGAGAGGACAGGGGAGGAGATGAGGGGACAGGGGAGGAGATGAGAGGACAGGGGAGGAGATGAGGGGAGAGAGGAGGAGATGAGGGGACAGGGGAGGAGATGAGAGGACAGGGGAGGAGATGAGAGGACAGGGGAGGAGATGAGGGGACAGGGGAGGAGATGAGAGGACAGGGGAGGAGATGAGAGGACAGGGGAGGAGATGAGAGGACAGGGGAGGAGATGAGAGGACAGGGGAGGAGATGAGAGGACAGGGGAGGAGATGAGGGGACAGGGGAGGAGATGAGGGGACAGGGGAGGAGATGAGGGGACAGGGGAGGAGATGAGAGGACAGGGGAGGAGATGAGAGGACAGGGGAGGAGATGAGGGGACAGGGGAGGAGATGAGGGGACAGGGGAGGAGATGAGAGGACAGGGGAGGAGATGAGGGGACAGGGGAGGAGATGAGAGGACAGGGGAGGAGATGAGGGGAGAGAGGAGGAGATGAGGGGACAGCGGAGGAGATGAGATGACAGGGGAGGAGATGAGGGGAGAGAGGAGGAGATGAGGGGACAGGGGAGGAGATGAGAGGACAGGGGAGGAGATGAGAGGACAGGGGAGGAGATGAGGGGAGAGAGGAGGAGATGAGGGGACAGGGGAGGAGATGAGGGGACAGGGGAGGAGATGAGAGGACAGGGGAGGAGATGAGAGGACAGGGGAGGAGATGAGGGGAGAGAGGAGGAGATGAGGGGACAGGGGAGGAGATGAGGGGACAGGGGAGGAGATGAGAGGACAGGGGAGGAGATGAGGGGACAGGGGAGGAGATGAGGGGACAGCGGAGGAGATGAGAGGACAGGGGAGGAGATGAGGGGAGAGAGGAGGAGATGAGGGGACAGGGGAGGAGATGAGAGGACAGGGGAGGAGATGAGAGGACAGGGGAGGAGATGAGGGGACAGGGGAGGAGATGAGGGGACAGGGGAGGAGATGAGGGGACAGGGGAGGAGATGAGAGGACAGGGGAGGAGATGAGAGGACAGGGGAGGAGATGAGGGGACAGGGGAGGAGATGAGGGGACAGGGGAGGAGATGAGGGGACAGGGGAGGAGATGAGGGGACAGGGGAGAGTCAGCTGGGGGAAGAGAGACCCAGTCTGGAGATAAGGAGGGGAGGGGGCAGATGGAGGAGAGAGATATGGGGGAGGGAGAGGGGTGGAGGGGGAGAGATAGACGGATGGAGGGTGGGGGGGGTATGTGGGGGTACGGTCTGGGACACCTTCTGGTATTGGAGAGGCTGCCAGGCCCATTTCCTGCTGGGATAGGTGTTGGCACCATGTTTGGCAGCCCTCCTCGCCTCACGATGATTACAAAATGAAGCAAAGATGTGCCGCTAACAATGAAGACCCAGGGTGGGGTCTGTTTGCTGAGGCCATTTTAGCTCTTCATCAAGTCAACAGCTCTCTCTGCCAAAGGCCGGTTGTGATGGATGAAGCCTTACCTCTCAGTTCTGTGAGAGGTAATATTTTGTGACATGTACTGATTTATATTAAAGACTTGAAAATACTCAAAGTATCCAAAAATAGGGTTGGACGTAAGGGAATCAGTTTTCTACTATAGGGACTGACATTGAGTTTGCTTGAATCTGACTTTTTTTGGGGGAGGGTATGGGCAATTCTGAAGCCGGCCATGCACTCATTAATTGTTTTCTGGAATCCAAGTGTTAGCTGGCCCAACTGAGCCCCCGTCCAAATAGATGGGACACCACAAAGGCAGAGGGAGCCAAGTAGCAGCCAATAGGATCCAGCAGTGCAGGGAGAGGCTGCCAGCAATAGCCAATAGGATCCAACATTGTGAGTAAATGTCATCAGTCAGGCATGGCAGTCAGGTCAGGCCATCAGTGATGGAACACCACACCTTCTCACAGAGACACTCAACTCAATCACTCTCATCCGAGAACCAGTGTCAGAATGCATGTTATGTTTTACCTTTAAAGGCTGGATTAAAAAAAAAATAGCTGAGGAAAATTGAGGTTAGCACTTCTGGTGAGTCAGCTGCAAGCTGACATAGTTTGCAAGGAATCAGTAATAATAATAATAATAATAATAATAATAATAACAATAATAATAATAATAACAATAATAATAATAATAATAATAAAAATGATAATGATAATAACAATAATAATTAGGTGTTTTAACTGAGTCTTTATCTTTGAGGCACTCCTGGTCGGATTTCCTGAAAGAAGAAATGTAAAGTAGGACCTACTATTTTTTATTCACAACTGGTCTCTCATTCCGTGCTTTAATCTCTACTCAAACAAGAAGTGATTAAGAAAATCGTTTAGCATAACGATATACTGTATAGTCTACTGCATCAAAAAGGCCACGTTTGGCGTTTCAGCACATCTGGTGTGGAGGGAGGGGGCGATCTTTGTGTAAGGTATAATTGTTAATAGTTTGGACCTCTGTTATAAGAGAGTTATCTCTGAAAATGTGTATTTAACTATGTTAAATTACCTCGGGGCACCACTCTGCTTTATACAGGGAAACTTGATAACCTTTACAATAACTTTTTAATTCAGTCTCATTTTGAAGGAAGTGTGTTCTTGTCCTTATTGACAGGGACTATGTGACTGAAGCACAAAAAAACAGAAAAGATGATATTTCTCATGTAAGGGGTTTGTTCACCACCTGGAACAGCAGCTCTTAGGACCGCAAGGCCCTCCATACGGCCGCAATCTTCCTGGGCTGAGTTTCCCAGAGGCATCGTGGCGCTACGTTCATCGTAGCTATGGCGTTCATCATAGCGCTACGATGAACGTAGCGCTACGATGCCTCTGGGAAACTCAGCCCTGGCCTGTTCTAGGGTCCTGGAGTTGTGTAGGACCAGGAGGGAGGGCAGGTTGCAGCTGGTCACCTTCTCGGCGGATCGGATGACGCGCTGCAGTCTGGCCCTGTCCTTGGCTGTAGCAGCAGAGTACCAGATGGTGATGGAGGAGGTGAGGATGGACTCGATGATGGAGGTGTAGAAGAGTATCATAATTTTCTTTAGTAGTCTGAATTTCTTCAGCTGCCTCAGGAAGTACACCCTCTGCTGTGCCTTCTTCGTGAGGGAGCTGGTGTTCAGTTCCCATTTGAAGCCCTGGGAGATGGTGGTGCCCAGGAAGCAGAAGGAGTCAACAGTGGTCACTGGGGGGTCATTCAGTGTGATGGGGGGGAGGGGCTGGATTCTTCCTAAAGACTACAATCATCTCCGCTGTCTTGAGAGCGTTGAGCTCCAGGTTGTTTTGGCCGCACCAGGACAGCAGCTGGTCGATCTCCCACCTGTAGGCGGACTCGTCTCCCTCAGAGATCAGTCCGATGAGGGTGGTGTCGCCCGCAAACTTCAGGAGCTTGACAGGCACCAGTCAGTCTCTTTCACATACTGGTGCGACAGGAAGGATGTGAGGTGAGTTTTCGGGGCCCTGACGGGACACTTAGCCCTTATTTGTGAAGGGACACATTCTCTATGATTGTAAACGGGAGAGACAGAGAGTTACAGAGACGGAGATGTTCACATGAAAAATAATATTCCTCTTTTTGGCCAATGAGAAAATATTCCAGGGAGAAAATCACTAAGGGTGTGCG
>NC_140239.1:5270561-5288061 GCF_949987555.1 Borostomias antarcticus | reverse complement strand
TTACATATTCGCCTGCCAGGTCTCCTTTTAAAGACTAGAGCTGGAGTAGGCCTTTCCTATCCCTCTTTAGATCGCCTGGCCGTGGGTTCGAATCTGGCCCCACCCCTGCATGTCGAATCTGGCCCCTGCATTTCTTCTCCTTTCTCTCTCTCTCTCTCTCTCTCTCTCTCTCTCCCACCTTTCCTGTCTGTCACCTACACTGTTCTCTCACAATAAAGCAGAAATACCATAAAAGTATATCTTAAAAAAAGGAGATCATTTTCCACAGAATGTCACCAGTGAAGAAAGCAAGGCTGAGTTAACAAACACCTTGGCTGTTTATATTCGATAAGACTACCAGCGGGATAATGAACAGTTCTTAATAAGGCTCCCCTCTGAAAAGCTGTTACTGGATAATCACTGTTGAGAGATTAAAGCAAAAAATCTCCTTAAAGCTCCTTAAAAGACCGATAAAAAAGTAGATAAACGTTACTAAGGTGGGATTAATTCTGTATGACTTCTGTTTATTATGATAACAAATGTATTGAATCTGTGTTTTGAGTTCACGAGTGTGTTGCGTAATCTCATCAAACAGTGACCCCGTGGCGTTTCCCTATCGGCTGCGAGTCCGAGGGGGTGTAAATCCAGCGGAGTGACTGTGAGACCAGCGGAGCGCGAGGAGAGGAGAGCAGGACCGTCCGTCTGGGTGATCTATCGATGGCCGACGCTCGGCGGGGCCACGGCGGTGGCCTTTCCCCACGTTATCTCCCATCATGTCTCCATAAACTACAGATTTATGAGTTAAGAGAATGCCAGCGACACTAAAATAATATCTCCTCCTTCTTTCTCTCTCACTGTCTCTCTCTCTCTCTCTATATATATATATATATATATATACATACATACATAGACACATAGTGTATGTTTCTCTCTCTCTCTTTCCGTCTCGCTCCCCATTTCTTTCTCCCTCTCTCTCTTCTCTCTCTCTCCCCCCCCCCCCCTCTCTCTCTCCCCCCCCCCCCCTCTCTCTCTCCCCCCCCCCCCTCTCTCTCTCTCTCCCCCTCTGTGCTGTTTAGCTGTAGTAAAGGTCAGGGCCATCATTAGAGGAACATTAGCTCAGTGGATAAAGGAGATTTCATCTCAAGACCATTTGCAGCCAAGAGGAGAGTGAACCTGGATACAATCTTAATGTCCACGTCAGGTATGTGTAACTCCCTGTGCCTCACTCTAGGCACTCAAAGCCAACTAAAACGGCTTAAAGTTTTCCTGTGACATTTGCAAATGTTCCAGTCAAAAAAAAAACATAACGCATATTGAATTATTTTTTAATTAACTTTTTACCAAGACCCAATCTGGAAAGTAAGTTGGTTGATTGTGTTCATCAAATTGCCTGCTTTAGGGCAGACATGACTCATAGTTTTAAATCCGACTTCTCTAAAGTGCAACCTAGGAGAGAACATTTACACTATTGCGTTGAAGAATAAATCAACCCTTGCAAAAAATGAACTTTTACATTAAACCAAGCAAGCAAGTCCATCTGTACTGAGGCGACAGTTTATGACATTTTCTACCAACAATGTTTATTATTCTGAGTGAATCAAAGCAAATATTGGGTGATATTGCCGTCTGCTTTACTTATGTGTTATATTTGAATGGTTGTGAACCTTGTCAGGCCTCCCTGGTTTCCTAGAGTAATTGACATGTTATGAGATCCTCAAATATGTGAGTCAAAGCTAACCTTGATTAATGATGGACATGGAGAGTATCATTACACGCTTATTGACTCTGCAAGCTGTAACATCAGGCACACTTCAGTGTCTCAGATTAAACATCATTTAAAGCAATTAGCACAGCTGGGGGGATGCAGCCAAGAAGATAGCACAGCTGGGGGGATGCAGCCAAGAAGAATAAAATGATGCGTTTTCAAGGACATCTGTGAATTTTGTGACCAAAATATTTCAAATTTTAATGAGCATAGTCTTGGAATAATGGACCTTTGAGTGTACTGGAGGTTGGAGGGAGGTGAGTGTGTATGTGTGTGTGTGTGTTTGTGTGTGTGTGTGTGTGTGTGTGTGTGTGTGTGTGTTTGTGTGTGTGTGTGTGTGTGTAAGTGTGTTTACAAATTAATTCCCTCCAGACAGAGGTCAGCCACAAAGGATCCCAAAACTGAAGCAGCATGGGAAATGTGAGCTAGAATAGGGGATTGAGCATGTAATTACCATCATCAATCATAGCTGATAAGACCAGCAATGAAGAGTATACATGCTTTGTATAGTACAGTATACGGTCTGTTGTATTGGAAACAGGCGCACCGGTAGGAATGGGATCCCTTGGGTCTGGTTCTACCCTGCTGCCCTTGAGGGTGCATGGGCTCCCACTGAAAGGAACTGATTATATGAGAAGAATCAGACATTGTGTATGAAATGGAACATGTTGGATGAAATGAGAGCAGCATCTCCTTAGGCATAACTGAAAGATATACAGTACAGTAAGTAATAGTTTAACAGTACGTGATATATATTATATTATTATTCTGCACGTCCTGTACAGACCAGGGATTTCTAATATTCATGAAATAAGGAATAACTCTAGTAGACAAGGAATCTAAGCTTTTGGCAGCATCATACAATATAACTTAAAGTAAGCTCTTTTAATATTTTACATATTTTAATATTTTTTAATTCAGCCCGTGCATCACACTAGAAATTCCTTTATCATCAGTATGTGTTTGAGCATAGTAATATTGAGGGGTAGTATTGTGACAGTGTGTCATATTGAGGGGCAGTATTGTGACAGTGTGTCATATTGAGGGGTAGTATTGTGACAGTGTGTCATATTGAGGGGTAGTATTGTGACAGTGTGTCATATTGAGGGGTAGTATTGTGACAGCGTTTCATATTGAGGGGTAGTATTGTGACATCGTGTCATATTGAGGGGTAATATTGTGACAGCGTGTCATATTCAGGGGTAGTATTGTGACAGCGTGTCATATTGAGGGGTAGTATTGTGACAGCGTGTCATATTGAGGGGTAGTATTGTGACAGCGTGTCATATTGAGGGGTAGTATTGTGACAGTGTGTCATATTGAGGGGCAGTATTGTGACAGTGTGTCATATTGAGGGGTAGTATTGTGACAGTGTGTCATATTGAGGGGTAGTATTGTGACAGTGTGTCATATTGAGGGGCAGTATTGTGACAGTGTGTCATATTGAGGGGTAGTATTGTGACAGTGTGTCATATTCAGGGGTAGTATTGTGACAGCGTGTCATATTGAGGGTAGTATTGTGACAGTGTGTCATATTGAGGGGCAGTATTGTGACAGTGTGTCATATTGAGGGGCAGTATTGTGACAGTGTGTCATATTGAGGGGTAGTATTGTGACAGTGTGTCATATTGAGGGGTAGTATTGTGACAGTGTGTCATATTGAGGGGCAGTATTGTGACGGTGTGTCATATTGAGGGGTAGTATTGTGACAGTGTGTCATATTGAGGGACAGTATTGTGACAGTGTGTCCTATTGAGGGGTAGTATTGTGACAGTGTGTCATATTGAGGGGCAGTATTGTGACAAGTGTGTCATATTGAGGGGCAGTATTGTGACAGTGTGTCATATTGAGGGGCAGTATTGTGACAGTGTGTCATATTGAGGGGTAGTATTGTGACAACGTGTCATATTCAGGGGTAGTATTGTGACAGCGTGTCATATTTAGGGGTAGTATTGTGACAGCGTGTCATATTGAGGGGTAATATTGTGACAGCGTGTCATATTGAGGGGTAGTATTGTGACAGTGTGTCATATTGAGGGGTAGTATTGTGACAGCGTGTCATATTGAGGGGTAGTATTGTGACAGCGTGTCATATTGAGGGGTAATATTGTGACATCGTGTCATATTGAGGGGTAATATTGTGACAGAGTGTCATATTGAGGGGTAGTATTGTGACAACGTGTAATATTGAGGGGTAGTATTGTGACAGCGTGTCATATTTAGGGGTAGTATTGTGACAGCGTGTCATATTGAGGGGTAGTATTGTGACAGTGTGTCATATTGAGGGGTAGTATTGTGACAGTGTGTCATATTGAGGGGTAGTATTGTGACAGTACATACTGTATCAGTTCATTAAAATCTATTGACTTGTTTATTTGTGGCATTAGCATTTGAGTGACCTGCAAACTAAAAAAGGGATTGTTTGGATGTTGGTCATCTTGTCCTACTGTATATCAAAATGTTTTGGAGGTCGATCATCTTATCTCAGAGTTATCAAAATGTGCCCGATATAGAATTATACAGATGAAAATTTCACATAGGGTGTATATTATTCCTGTAAAATGTAACAGAATGAATGATACTGTTTCAGACAAACGTTGGGATGTGTAGCATTCTAAGAGTAAGAGCTACTGAAATATGACTATATGAATAGGTATAATTTATGATTATACCATGATTATCACAAATATGAAGTCATATATATTTAATACATTACATCAACTCGTATATGGGGCACCACCCTGTTCTGTACAGTGCAAACATAACCTTTATCAATAGTCTCATTTATCAATAGTCTCATTTATCAATCTCAGTCTGAATGAGTTCTTGACTAAATCAAGTTCATGTAATGACGCTACTACGTGATCAAAGCTTAATAATATTTATTGAAGTTATACTAATCAGTGATTAAAATAACATGAAAACACAATTCAATAATAGATTCAATAACAGCAGAAAGGAAATGATGTCAGAGACTATCACAGCCTATCCTAAATCCTCTAAGCATAAACAACACTTGCATCAACTCCACAACAAATGACAACAGCTGGTTTGCAACCTTACAGTCGTGTGTGGAAAAGTGGATGTGTCCAGAGGTGTTGTTTGGCTCGAAGAAGTGAAGAGATATGTGACTGATTGGTGCTCGGTTTGATGCAGGATGAAGAGCACCTGCGCTGACAGGTGACGGTAGACTGTTGGCAAACGATATTCGCAGAGATTCAGAGTTCAATTTCAGAGCTGTTCAGCATAGCCTACAGCAAACTGAAATGGTTCGGAGTTTAAAAGTTACGAATGTCTCATTCGAACCTTCTGCTCTCGCCAGAGGTGGATTGTTTGAAGAGTTTGTGTAAATTCCTAAGACCCTGACGTCGACTACACAGAGATCTTAGATAAGAGGTAGTGGTTCAGCAATTCCACGGATACAGATTGATTTTCATCAATCAGGCACAAACTTGGATCGTTGGGTATGTGTTACACGGAGAACCCAAGGGAAAAAAAAAACATGAGAGAGAGGGAGATCTGTCCTGTCCTCCACTCATAAAGGACAGGAGACTGAGGTGTTTCCTGTTTGCATGGACAGCAACAATTGATCACTCTCACAGGGTGAGGGGTCTGTGGGCGAGCTTTGACCCACACTCACTTAAAACGAAACCAGGGATCCTATTAATCACAAAATATCTCTGTTATGGTTTCAACATATTACATTTCCCCAACATGCATAATAAACGGATTCATGATTTTAGCTTCAGATTTATACCAAACATTGCTTGTTTGCCTTAGCAGCATAAAACCAATGATTTACAAAACACAGATAACACTTGGTTACCAATACGATGCATCAATGCCCATACTTTATTCCTAGGGCTTATTCTCATGGTGGTTGCATCACATAGTTGGGAGAAAGTAATTGCACTTTATTAATGACGAAAAGAGACAAATGCATGTGGAAGTCACATTCTGTGTCACATTCTGTGAAGTCACATGCATCACACGCGTGAAATCACACAATGCCAATCCTCTTTGTTTCACTGTGTGAGTCTGCTGGGAGAGAGCCCATTGGAATGTCGGCCCAGGATGTGTTTTATTGCTCGGGGGGAAGGGGGGAGGACCATTGTGAGGAGAGAGGAAAAGTTAATGGTTTCCCAAAATTCCGTTTCAAGGGACCATGTCCTTTAACTAGAGAGGGTTCTGTCAAGTTTACTCTGAGCTTGACAGGAAACAGCCCCAACAAGCCCCACGTTTCCCCCTGCCTGACCTACCATTGATTAGTCGCTGGGTAGGGGAGACGAGGATGTCCGTGGCTTGAGCCTGGAGGCCTGCAGATCTTTATCAGCTTGCTTGAGATCACATTCCTGTATCAGTCCCACAGTATGGTCTGTATAACATTTGTCATGTCCATAATCTGCTACACATGGCTACGGTAAAGGAGGCACCTCTGTGGAAATGCCCTGGAGTGAACTCCCTCTGCTCAGTGGTGACAAACACTCTCACAGAGGTCCTGCATTTTGAAATGTCCCTCACTGTGTATATTAGGAGACAAAATAGATGGGTTATCTGTAAGAAAAATGAGACGTGTAGCATTGGGTTGTCTTGCTGTTAAACGGAAAGTTGTCATGGATTGAAAAATAAGAACTGCATCCTGTTTTTGTTTGAGCAGTCGGTTGGAAGACTGAATAGGGATTGGACAAGCTGCTGGCACAATAAGGCACCTTGATTTGGGCCCAGATGGATTGTGGGACACATTGAGGTCATACCTGAAGTCATTACCAGATTATGTATGTATTTTCTGGACTGCAAAATATTTTTAAGGCTCTTTCGTCACTAAGGATTTATTCATGCTCCCCCTCTTTCTTTTCTTTCATTTCCTTGTTTTGTCTTGTGTATTTGTGTAATGTGTGTTCTAATGTCTACTCTGTAATGCCGTACGGTATGTTTGTTTGTAATGTTTTGTCTGTAAAATAAAAGGAAAAAAAAAAATCTGAGTAATGAATGAGGGGCATCGAGGCCAGTGGATTGTGACTGTCCCGTACATCACATCCACCCTGCCAGGCTCAGTTCTGCCAGTTTTGATGCCCTTGGTGAAATTTTGGCCTACGATGCCCCTTAGGATGAAGACAGCAGGAGTGAGAGACAGCTTGACCGGTGGACAGTGGTGGGCATCATCAGCCAGGGATCTGAGAGACGACCCTGCATCCACAGACTGGTATCATAATCAGCTAACGTGACGTATTTCAGCTGCGACACCCGATCTCTCTGGTGATGTTTCAGTTGGATGATCATTCGACCCCCAGTCTCCTGAATAAGGGTTGTTTGTGTGTGCAACCGCGCCTGAACTCGGTCAACATATTCTCCACATGCATCACACGCGTGAAGTCATCAGGGGATAAATCATCGATTGTGATTACTTTAATTAAAACTTGGCAGAGAGTGACGTCCAGTACCCCCCTCCCCCCCTTGTTCTCTCTCTCTCTCTCTCTCTCTCTCACTCTCTCTCTCTCTTTCTCAATTAATTCACCTCCCCTCTTCGGCCAGATGAACGTCTTCTACTTTGTGAATTAGAAATATGACTCCTTTATTAGCCAGAGACAGGGGTGATCTATAGCGTATTAATAAAACACTTCTGACAATGATAAATATATAACATGACCGCCAAGGTCCAGAAATTAATCTCCATTTATGAATTGTCTTGGATTCATTAGTCTTTGGTCTTTTCTTACCTCGGATTCCAGAAGGTTCTCATTGAATTCCAGAAGGTGGCTTGTGGATCTCTGCAATAATAAATGGTCCTGTCTGGGAAAAACGACAGCTCATTGGCTCTTAGCTCTTGATGAATATGGCAAATGATCAAATTACTTTTCTTATCAATGCAGATCACTGTGCATTGACAATGGGGGAGTGGGTGTGTGTGTGTGTGGGGGGGGGGTACTGCAGCAGTGGGTATTGCATTATATCTACATTACAGGGGTCAGTGTGATGCTTGAAGTGGAATTCCTTAGAAGCTTTCTAGAAGGATCCAACATCAAAACATAAGGACGCCAATGGGAAAAATATTTTCTGTGTTTCTGCCTTGCTCAATGGAAATAGCAGAATCGACAGAATAGAACAAAAGACAGAAAAACATAGACCGACTCTGCCATGGCAGTTCTGTTTGCCCATTTGTGGAACACTGGTATTTCAATTCAGCGGAGTACTTTTCCCGGTTGTTATCTTCTCGAAATCATTTTGGTGAAATATTGTGTCATTTTGTAAGAGTTACTCTGACAACCAGTAATGTGTATTCTCTATCTAACAGTCAATCAGACTGACAAGTTACTGAGGCAGGATGTGGCTGGTGAAAAAATCCAAATGTAGCAAGAAAAAAAAAGATACATATTTCCCTTGGTACCTCATCTACAGATGGAGTCCTCAGAGTCGCCATATTGTCTGCTATAAAAGCTTCCCTAAAGCCATTAACTATCATAATTATGGCAGCCAGGTAATTTATTTTATGACAAACTCCTGGGCTTCAACTGTCATCCTCTGCTGTGGTGGAGTCCATGTGGTGCTGACCCAGACCTAGACACACACACACACACACAGACACACAGGCATGCCCGCATGCACACACACACACACACACACACACACACACACACACACACACACACACACACACACACACAGTATAGTAGATTTCTTCTGTGTTACAGATAGATTGAGTGCATTGGTGTGTGTGTGTGTGTGAGAGAGAGAGAGAGAGAGAGAGAGAGAGAGAGAGAGAGAGAGAGCGTCTGTGCGTGTGTGTGTGTGTGTGTGTGTGTGTGTGCGTGTGTGTGTGTGTGTGTGTGTCTGGGATCTCAGGCAATACTCTGTTTCTTTCTAGTCTAAAATAAAAAATCTAATCACAGGATAGTTCATATCAACCAGAGAAAGAACCAAGCAAACTAGTAGAAAACTAGGCCATGTTAATAGTCTGATCAAACATGCAGGCAAGAAAATGAGTCATTGCATGTCAGAGTTTTTCTTTTCTTCTATAAGGTGTTTTTGGCTTGAAGTGTAAATAATTGATTTCCCTATTTAAAGAATGTCCTCTTTGATATATTGAGGGACGGGGGCATGGAAGCCATGTTCCTGTACATAGTTTAGAAGCAATCTTTAGAATTAAGCAATTGACCACGAGAGGCAGTGGGTACTTGTTAGGCCCGACACAGAGTCTCAGCGTTTTCCTTCCTTCTATGAAGGTCTCAGTTCTGCCAGCCACGCGTCTTCTGGGTCTCGTGGCGGCAGCTCACCTGGTGGTATCACTGGGTCTGCTGCACTTGAGACGCACCCAGAGGTGGTTCACACGGCTCCGTCTAGATCCAGTGAGACACAGACGGCGCCTTGTGCTGGTGCCGAGGTCATTGGAAGCGGACCTCAGCTATTGGAGACCCCTGCGCGTGATAGTGCACGGCGTTCCAATAGTCAGGGTCACGTTGCGGTTTTCACGGACACGTCTCTAGATGGTTGGGTGGTACATGTCTGTCCCAGGCTGTAGGTTATGGGCCGCATGGGAATCAACCCACATCACCACATCAACCTACAGTACTAGAGCTAGAGATGGTATTGCTGGTGTTGCGACACTTCGCCCACCTGGTACGGGGCCGCGATGTGATGGTGCGATCACACAACCAGACCACAGTGGCTCACATCAACCAGCAGGGAGGAGTCAGTCGCCGGCGCATCACCGCTTAGAGGTGGAGATGTGGTGATGGGTTCATGTCAACCTCCGGTCTCTGACAGCGCGGCACATAGCCAGCCAAGCCTGAATGTCGGGGCAGGCCTCATGTCCCGGGGAGGGCCGCAACCGGGCAAGTGGAGCCTACATCCCTTGATTGTGGCTCAACTCTGGGCTCGGTTTCGGAGACCAGAGTTCCGAGGTGGATCTGTTCGCTTCGAGAAAGAACGCGAAGTGTCCCATCTGATTCTCCCTGAGTCCGGACCGGCCTCCGCTAGGGGTGGACGCTTTCGCGCTCGCCCCCTGGCCGAAGGCGCTGCTGTATGCTTTCCCACCAGTGGGTCTAATCCTACCATTGTTAGCCAGGGTACGATCGGGGGGCCTATCAGTGATTCTGATAGCACCAGACCCACACTGGGCCAGATGGAATGCGGAGGTGATGGCGTTGATGACTGTGGACCGGTGGCCCATCTCTCAACGGCCCAACACGCTGTCCCAGGCGGAGGGCTCAATTTGCGTGCCTCCAAGGCTATTGCCGGGCTATTGAACAGCGGAGATTGTCTGGTGGAGGACTCTCTCCGGCAGTGATCAATACTATTCAGAGTGTGCGGGTGGCTTCCACTGATACGATCTACTCTGGCAAGTGGGCCACTTTTACGCGCTGGCGTGGTGAGAGAGATGTCGCTGCTGAGTTTTGCTCGGTAAAGACGATTTTGAAATTTCCCCAACACCTGGTAGATCAAAGGACGGTCTAGCGGCATCCACTATTAGGTGTATGCGTGCGCTATTTCCGCGACTACAGTCTATGGGCATTCCCCTGTCAAGCGTTTTTCGACCGGCGTGCACCGTCTTCGCCCTGTGCGCAAAGCTATGGCGCCGCCTTGGGATTTGCTTTATTTTGTTATTTTTTATTTAATCTTTATTTAACCAGGCAAGCATTAAAGAACAAGTTCTTATTTACAAAGGCGGCCCGGCAAAAAGCAAAAGCCTCTTGAGGGAAAGGGGTTAGGGGGCTGAAAAATAAAACTATGTCAAATATAAGATAGCCTTGGGATTTGCTTTTGAACGCTTTTGTTTTGAACACCTTGGAGCCCTGTCTTATGTCCTGGCTGGCCAGTGTTTGTTAATGGGTCCAGCAAGAGTGTATGGTGCGGTCGTTGCCCTGTAGGGCTTCACTCCACGAAATAGAACGACGGTTATGCATTGTAACCCTAGCTCTATGAGTGGAGTGAGGCCCCACAGGGCATAGACTTTGCTAACCCACAGTCTGCTCGCTGAACGTTTCGGCTAGGGGCAAATGTGCAGGTGAGGCTTCGCTCCACTCATAGAACCAGGGTTACAATACGGAACTATCGGTCAACACTTTGGATATAATTTGTAATGTTCCGTTCATAACTCACTAAAGACTTTTTATTGTAGTTTTTGTGGTTGTGGATTATAGCTCTAACCTTAAACCTAACCCTAGCTCTAATACATGAAACTACTGAACCTGCCTCTATGAAATTATTGAACCTACACTGTAACCCTCTATGAAACTATTGAACCTAACCCTCTCTATGAAACTATTGAACCTGACCCTGGCTCTAATCTATGAAACTATTGAACCTACTAGTAACCCTTGGTCTAATCGACTGTATGAAACTACTGCAATTAACCCTCGCTCTAATCTATGAAACTACTGGAAGAGTTCAATGCCCTGAGGTAAATCTAGACGTTGGAACTTGACAGAGTAGAGCTTGTGTGTGACAGTGATGAGGAACAAGCAGGCCCAGGAGGGAACAGACACCTGCTGGCAGGATCCAGGTCAAAGGTCAGAGATGTACAACACCTGCTGTCACCATCTACCATGCCATTAGAGTTTGAACCATCACACACACACACACACACACGCACGCACACACACACAGACACACACACGCACACATGTGAGAGTGAGATACAGACAAGGATACAGTCTGAGTAAGAAAGAGAAAGAGAGAGAGAGAGAGAGAGAGATGAGCAGATTGGCAGTCAGAAGGGAGTTCATAACACACTGCTCGGTCAGGAAGACAGGGTGCTGGTTCCTGTCTGAGTGCCAAGATAGAGGACCACATCAGTCGTCCTAATGATCTCTTTAGGTGATTGAGGTCACAGCACACTGGGCGAGTTCCGCCGCTAGCTGTCTCAGATCAGAACCGCCACAGGGGAGTTCCACAAACACACGGATCCGGTCTGATCTCAGACCAGATCGGCGACACTCCCTGTCTAAGAGCTCAGCGTGACAACAGGCTAGCTCACCGAGCTGACGCGGCCAATCACAGCTCAAGGGTCACACGCTGTGGCGACGTAGTGTCAAACTTGAAACGTGAAGTTATGATGGATTCAGAAAATGGTTTAGCCAACTTTTACTCCCTAAATCAAACTTTCAACCCTTACCCCCCCCCCCCCCCCCTGTCTCTCCCCTCCACCCCTCTCACCCCTCCCGCCTCTTAACTTGGCTAAGCTGCCACACATCCACCAATAGGGATCAGAGTCCAACTCTGTGGACCTCAGAGTGGAGCTGGAGATATATTTAGAGCGGGCAGCGGCTCTTCTGCCGAAGCTGGCTCCATGCTCTCTCTCTCGTCCCCGCGTCGCAGGCTGCCAGAGACCAGAGACCAGCTCACTGTCCAACGCTGCCGTCCAGAGAGGGCTGGTAGCGAAAAGAAGGTCAATCCTGATCCCTTTTCTCCTCGCACACACACACACACACACACGCACACACACACGCACACACGCACAAACACACACACACACACGCACACGCACGCACACACACACACACACACACACGCACACGCACACACACACACACACACGCACACAATGATTAGAATTGCAATAAGTTTCAGACCCTAGAAGACAATCATGTCCGCCAAATATTCATTTCTGTTTTATATTCATCATTTAATAAATTATGTCTCATTAATATGAAATAAAGTTCTGCTGGACAGTATGTTAACCTGCCCAGTGACAAGGACACAGACTCTGTCCTGCCAGGCAGAGTTTTACAGCAACCACATGCCCTTTTAATTTAATAGCAATGCTTGCAGCTACCTAATAGGCTTGCCTATTGCACTGTCCTGTCTTTACACTGTCCCATCTAGTCCTTGTACCCTGTCTAATGTTTTAGGCACCAACAGTACTGACCACAACAACGTCCTAGTATGTGTAAAATCTACCAGGCAATGAAACTAATTCTGATTCTGATTCTAATCTATTCTCTTCTGTAAATCGCTGATCTAACATGACTGGATTGGTAACAGTTGTGTAGAGAGGCACATGCGTTCACGTATCCCACTAATGTTAGATCATAGATTACCTCAAGCAGCAGAGAAAGGCTACGTTTTAGCAATAGCTCTGTAGGGGTGCCGTACGCCTTATACAACCACATGAAAAACCATTTTGAAACATGCATTTCCTGTTTTGCTGTTAAAGGTGCAGTGTGAGATTTTAGGCGGCATCTAATGGTGAAGTTGCAGGTTGCAACCAACTTAATACAACATGGCGGCCTCCGTGGGAAGGACCGATTCCCCATGTGTAGATAATGTATAAAGGGCTCATTCTAAGGCAGGGGTTGGCAACCTTTACTACTTTATCGCCATTTTTGGGCAAAAATACATAAATATCGATTAATACATAAAAAATCTGCAAAACATTTGAGTTGTATAATGAAGGCAGTGTTTACTACGGTGGCACGCACCTGGGGAAGGGGGGGGGGGTGTCTGGGGATCCTCCCCCCAGGAAACACTCCATCTCAAGCATTTTGGTGATTTTTTATGGGAGTCAGGAGCCACTGGAGGGGGGCTAAATAGCCACATGGGTCTTGGGAGCCACAGGTTGCAGAGCCCTCCTTTAAGATAACGGAAAAGAACGATTCTTATTTTCATAGGATTATACACAAATAAAAACATACTATTATATTTCATTTCGGCCAAGTCTAACCAAAATTATGCCACACAATTTGACGCATTGCACCTTTAAATACCCAACCCGCCATAGACAGACCGAGAAATGGATAATGGATAAACAGAAGCCCATCACCATCCCTGTCTGGTTCAGCACAGGACAACAAACAGACAAACAGATTCACAGAGGAGCCCGAGGACACAGGCTAGTGGAATTACAATGTGTGTGTTTCATCTGCTTTCCTCTCCACGTGGGAGAAAACTGTGTGTGTGTGTGTGTGTGTCGCTGTCTTTGAGGTTCCGGCTGGGGCGGGTGTGGGTTGTGGGTGTGTTGAGGTGTGGGGCGTGATTAAAACTGCCCTTGCACCCCCTTCCTCATACATACACACACAAATTTAAACAAACAGACCGGCACACACACACACACACACACACACACACACACACACACACACACACAGCCTCCTCCCTCATCCTTATCTGTGGTGGCGCAGGCGCTTGGACCGCCCGTGGAGAACGCCCGCCAGTCGCCGCTCGCTGGCTCGCGCTCAGGCTGACCCCGCAGGGGGTGATGAGACTGATAAACCGCTGTCACAGCCCGGCCGCCATCTTAGAGGAGGGAACTGTGAAGGATTGTAACTCTGTCTGTGTGTGTGTGTGTGTGTGTGTGTGTGTGTGTGTGTGTGTGTGTGTGTGTGTGTGTGAACTCTGAGGACTCTGACAGCAGACATACTAGCAAAGGTTAATGAGGATTTAGTTTCACCAGGAACTTGTCATTATTGGAGCGATGAAAGAAAGAGAGGGGAGAGAGAAAGAGAGAGAGAAGAGACAGATGACACAGAGAGAGAGAGGACAGAGAGAGAGAAAACAGAGAGATGACAGAGAGAGAAAGAGGGGGCAGAGAGAAAAAGAGCAGAGACAAATGACAGAGAGAGAAAGAGAGAAAGATAGCAGAGAGTTGACAGGGAGGGAAAGAGAGGGAACGCTAAAAGATAGGGAGTGTCAAAACAAGGTTAAGCCTGATTGGCTGAGGTGAAGGGGATGGACATGTTACAGCCAATGGAACAAGGACGTCATGCGGTGATGTCATGTGATCATGGTATTAAACACGAGCGTGAATGGCCACCATTTTGGAACGGACATTGGAAAAAGAAGTGAAACAAAACACAGTCCTTTATCCCAGTGAAGATATTAGTGTCTGAAAATGGCGGACTGGATTAGAGGAGCCAAATGAGTGAGTGGCATCATGGGTAGATCTGGTTATTATTTATCTCGTGATGGGAGGTAAAACATGTTCTATCTCTCTATTCCTCCCTCTCTCTCCCTCTCTCTCTCTACCCGCGCACACTCTCTTTCTCTCCCTCTCTCCATCTCTCCATCACCCTCCAGGTGGTGAGGGGGTATCACTTGGGAGGACAGCAGGTTGTCGACTGACTGCAGAGGAGAACGCTTGTGAATACAGGCGTTAAATACTTTAGGGACATTCTGTTTATGGACCATTTCTCTGCGAGCTGAAAGAGGTGGAGGGGTGAAGGAGAGAGGGGGTGAGAGAGAGAGAGAGAGAGAGGGGGGGGGGGGAGAAAGAGAGAGAGGAAGAGTGGAACTGGGATGTTTGAGTGAGCGAGTCATCTGAGAGAGAGAAAATGAGAAAAAGTGAGCAGAGTGGGGGACAGTATATAACCCCAGCGAGTCAGTCAAGGTGAAAACAGATTATGGCTTGTGGAAGTTCGTAGCTTTGCGGCACGCTGTGACTCCGCCCACCAAACCCAGCGCCCCCAGACCCCAGCAGCGATGTGAAACTGAGCGGTTTACATGCGTTCTCCTATGCGGACGTACACACACCGTTCCTGTGTGCCAGGGGATAGAAAACATGCTATCTTTTTCTTGCCTCTCCTCTCCACTCATCTACTCATCCTCTCATCTCCTTTCCTTTCCTCTCCTCCTCACCTCGTCTCTCCTCTCCTCTCTTCGCCTCTCCTCTCCTGAGCAACGTTTCACTGTGACTGTACACCGTACATCTAGAGACAAAAAAAGGGATCTCTCCTCTCCTCACTTCTCCTCTCCTCTCCTCACTTCTCCTCTCCTCACATCACCTCATCTCGTCTCTGCTCTCTCCCCTACTGGTCTCTCTTCTCCTCTCCTCTCCTCTCCTCTCTTCTCTTCTCTTCTCTTCTCTTCTCTTCTCTTCTCTTCTCTTCTCTTCTCTTCTCTTCTCTTCTCTTCTCTTCTCTTCTCTTCTCTTCTCTCTCTCTATGTGTATGGTTGTGTGTGTGTGTGTGTGTGTGTCTGTCTAAGTGTGTGTGTGTGTCTAAGTGTGTGTGTGTGTGTCTGTCTAAGTGTGTGTTCGTGTCTGTCTAAGTGTGTGTGTGTGTGTGTGTCTAAGTGTGTGTGTGTGTGTGTGTGTGTGTGTCTTAGTGTGTGTGTGTGTGTCTGTCTAAGTGTGTGTGTGTGTGTGTGTGTGTGTGTCTGTGTCTAAGTGTGTGTGTGTGTGTGTCTAAGTGTGTGTATGTGTGTGTGTGTGTGTGTGTGTCTAAGTGTGTGTGCTGCCAGCTCAGCCTCCCCCTGCCAAGCCAAATGGGCTCATTACGGAGCAGAAGCAGAAACGAGGTCACCTCAGCTCATCAGTCAGTGATTCACCCTGGCCTCCGCTTCCATATTTATATGCCTATCAGGACACGGAGACAGTCTCACCCGCGCTCATCACATTAGATGGTCTGTCTCTCTGTCTTCTATTTCTGCACTGGGAGCTCCATATTCAGCTCAAAATACCCCTCAAATCAGCAGTGGTTATTTTCAGTGAGTTATTGCAAAATCGATATGGAGCCGATTACAGAATGTGCTGCTACTGTAAAGGAAAAGTACTGTATTGTGTTTTAGGCAGTGCGTGTCGGCTGAAAGTTTGCAGTAGTAATGTAAGAGATCATCATTAGTGTGTAGTTCATGCTTGAGTATTACAATCAGCATGCTCTGTGTGTCCTTTTCACCCATGGTGCGTGTTAGTGTGTGTGTGTGTGTGTGTGTGTGTGTGTGTGTGTGTGTGTAAGTGTGTGTGTGGTCTTTATGCCCAGGGTGTGTGTGTAAGGGTCGTAAAACGTGCCACCGAGCTATAGTCAAATGGTTCACTAGCGCCTACTTAAGCCCTCGCAATCAGACCACGCCTCTTAACGCACGCCAACAATTTACATCACAACGGCGTCACAGGCGTCACACACAAGTCACGTAGGCGTCGCGCTGGCGGTGGTCACACAGCGTTCACACATATGGAGAAGGTGTGTGCGTGTAACGCATGCTACAAATTATATGTGACCGCCACTGTAGGTTTGGTCCTGATGTAGGCAGTCCTCTAAATGTTCGAAAGGGCAAAATACTTTTATACTTTTTAATAATTTAATACAATTTGTTTCACTGTTTTCCTTTTATTTCATATTACGCAAATTGAAGTTGCGTTGAGTGAAGCACCCACTCAATATAACAAAGAACTGTTTAAGGATCTGTTGGCTTTTGTTGGAAATTGTCATTGACTATGTTAGTCGACTCCTCGTTGACTCTGCATGGTGTTTGTACCAACAATAACAATTAACTATACTTCAACCAATCTGCTTCAACCTAAATCATTCTTTTCCATAAAGCCCGGTTGGATGTGCTTCACAGAAATAGTACCGCTGGCATCCCTGGGCCGTGCCGATTGAATGGGGTGTGTGCCCCTTTAAGAGCCAGTGGGTGTGGCCTAAAAAGGTCATGTGACAAGAAAGAGGAAGCGCCAGCTCAGCTATGAGGTAGGCAATGGAGTTGGCCATGATGTCGCCGGCGGAGTGAGCGTCGGGGTCACGCGAGTTCGGCCTGGGGTCATCCCAGGGGCTGGCCAAGGACGATACTGACCAGCTGAGGTCACGGGGTGACGGAAACAGGTAGGCCACACTCCCTTTCAACTATTCATCTGTTGGGGTGCTGGAGTAGGGGGTGGTTTATGTAACTGAGACAGAGTGGAGGATGCTGGGGGTGTGTTAACATTGTAATAAACCTGGGTTGTTAAAGTCGCATTGAAACGGACGTTTGAGATCATCTAACTTCCGTAGTTTGATGTATTTCCGACGCAAACAAGCTATGAGGGTGGGACATATGTTTAGTGGAATT
>NC_140239.1:5255561-5260561 GCF_949987555.1 Borostomias antarcticus | reverse complement strand
GAGAGAGACAGAAAGAGAGAGACAGAGAGAGAGAGAGAGAGAGTCAAGAGAGAGAGAGAGAGAGAGAGAGACAGAGAGAGAGAGAGACAGAGAGAGAGACAGAGAGAGAGATAGAGACAGAGGGAAAGAGAGAGAGACAGTTAGATGGATAGAGAGAACCCTCATCCAGGGTGGCGCAGGAGAGGAGAGAAGAGAGAGAGAGAGAGAGGGTCGGAACGTGTGTATAATGCGTGTGTACAGGGCCACAATACCTCCCCCTAAGTCCTCCAGAGGATTAATGTGTACAGTAAGCCCCTCTTCCCCGCCTGTCACAGGAACGCCATCCAAATCCCCAACCTGTTGAGCCCACGTCCCGGGGTTGTCGTGGAAACCTGAACTGCGCGCAGCTGCCAAACAGGCGTGAGCGCATCGGTCACTTAGCGATGGCGCTAACGACGTTGTCGAGCTAGTTAAATCATTACAGCTTTCTGATTGAATGAGAGGCAGCAGCATGCTGAAGCCGTAACGCTCCGGCGGTCCTCTGGCGATTCATCAACACCACAGGGTCTCCCTTCAGGGACCACGCAACAGGCTGGAACAGGTCTGGTGTCAAATAGAGACCAACGTGTGTTTGATTTACCTCAGCGTTTGCACTTTTTAGTGGGGGGTATCTCCCATTGGTGTCATCTTGTCAGGTAAACTGGAACAAACTCACCAGGTAACAGTATGTGACATTCTCACACGGACACACACAACCAGTCACTGGTTGGTTATTTATAAACGTGACGCCAGAAGGTGAGAAAATATGACAGAAAATTCTTCTCTTTCTTCTGTCTTTCTCTCACCATCTGTTGTAGCCACGAGTAGGCTGTTGTGCCTCTCCTGTCCTCTTCTCTCCTCTCCTCTCTTCCCCTCCCTTCCCCTCCTCTCCTCCCCTCTCCCGTCCTCCCCTCTCCTCTCTTCCTCTCCTCTCCCATCCTCTCCTCCCCTCTCCTCCCCTCTCCCATCCTCTCCTCTCCTCTCCTCTCCTCTCCTCTCCTCTCCTCTCCTCTCCTCTCCTCTCCTCTCCTCTCCTCTCCTCTCCCCTCCCCTCTCCTCTCCTCTCCTCTCCTCTCCTCTCTTCCCCTCCCCTCTCCTCTCCTCTCTCATCCTCCCCTCTCCTCTCCAGTCAAGAGCTGCAGAGAACGTCTGTGAGGGCAGCAGCTCCACTGATTTCATCAATAATACAAATGAGAGAGAGGCACTGTGTCGGCTTTAGTCGCTTATCATTAACTCCAAAAACATTATGGTTTCGGGAACACGTCAGGGTGGGGGTTGGGGGGGGGTCAAGATACAGAGAGAGGTTCAGCCAGCCGAGAAATCCCACATTGTTTTCTCAGGACGTCCGCTCACCAAGAAGTTTTCCTCTTCCTAGTTTATCATTCTTTACGTTGCCGTCACATTCTCCCCTTTCCAAACATAAATATTGCACAGTCCTCCGACAGCTCGCTCCTTGATGTCTTGTCTGGGAGGCTGAGTCGACTGTAGAAATATGCCAAGCTGAACCAGCTGCGGTAAGGAAGCACGGTTTATCTTGGCACAGAATGTGTTTTGGGAGACTGCCTGTTCACCCAGGGCGATACAACTGCTAAATTACTGTTGAAGGGAAGTTGGTTTCATTTAGAGTGAGCTACAAGTACATTCAGGACGAGACTTTCAATGATTTAACGGGGGAAGTTCAAACGGGGGACTCGCTCACCAGCTGTAGGGGGTTTTCTCGGCCAAGAACATTTACACTTTGGTAAAAACTTGGAATTAAAAAACGTCAGCCGTGGGTAGAATATTATTGGAGAACATTTGCTTCAGTTGGTATCAGACACAGTACAGTAGGTGGGCCTGATCCTGAGATCATGTGGCCGCCGCAGCTTTTAACAAAAAAACAATAAAAAGTCCAGCGGATCTACGGCCGAGGGGAAGGAGAGGATTCGAACCCGGGTTCCGTCGCCGGGTGTGCTGGCGCCAGCCTGCAGACCACGACCCCGGTCTCGTCTGCCCGCGACCCCAGAGAGAGAGAGAGAGGAGGACGCGCGTGGAGCGGAGACGGGGTCAGCTGAGAGGTTCCGTCCGGAAGGTTCTCCGGGGACCCCCCGTGGGGCGGGGAGGCTCCTGAGAGAGCCGGGTGGGGGGGGGCTGAGGGGCCTGGCAGATCTAGTTATGCTTGGGTGGGTTGAGTAGACAGGTATGCAGACCCGTACATGCACATGGGAGATCCTTCAGCACACGGGTCGCTCGTCACCATTGGTCGGGAGGCATTGGTGGGCGGGCCCTATGTCTGGTGATTGACAGGTGGATAGCCTGTCCAGGGGTGCCCCCAGAGATTTTTTTTATAGAGGTGGCCATAGGGGGGCAAGAGGAAATAATAGGGTGGCCAAGGATTAAGCCAACAAAGCACAATTAATTCAGGAATACTTACATCAGAGGTTGATTAACCATTATTGCCACAAATGGAATACAGTTATGTTTGGCGCTGATGGCTCCGCTCTAAATGCTTCCCTGGATTAGCCAAACTGCAAGCCAAGCTAAAACAGGGAGCGAGCTACGAACCCTTAAACCCACAGAACACCAACGCCAAGCTCAACTAGCGCCCAATGCGAAGCATCAGCCTTCAACTATGAGTAGACCTCAGAAAAGGTCTAACCCTATAGCGTGGGGCGGGGACTCAGGGAAATCCACGACCAAAAAACGAACGGCAACCTACAATTATTGAGTAGTATCACACAGGGGCCTCGGAGAAGGTGCTAAAAATGCAGGGGCTGCTACGACAACCAAAGCGAGCCTGACGGAGAAATAAAACCCGCCACGCCACCGGACACCGAAAAGGTGCCATTGCGACGGATGGAGCGACATAACCTTAAACGCGTCAGCGACATCAGCCTTCCCAAGCCCCGCACCCTTACCGGCCTGCTTAATGATCTGAATAGCATGGTCGACGTTGGCATAAAACAGAGAAAAAAAATCAAGGGGAATCAAGCTATTGATGCTTCCATCATGAGGGGGGGAAGAAAGGTCAACGATCAAACATTTCTTCCCGGAGTACTTCCGAGGAGCAACGCCTATCGGATTGACACGGAATGTGGAAAAAGGAGGGGGAATCGTCTGGTCCGATCATGTAGCCCTTCTCCACCTCCCTCGCCAGCAGTCGGTCCACGACCTTTGGTTCATTCAAAGCCGAGCGACGGTTACAGCAAACGTGGGACGAGGAAGAAACATAAAGACCAGACAGCAAAACCTAACCAAGTTATCGTCAGTACCTGATAGGACCTGTGACCTCAGCTGTGGGGTCACGGCAGCGGTGGGAGGTAAAAACGGCACGCCCACGGGCGTGGTAGGGACGGCAGTAGCGAGTGAGCAGTGTGCTGGGAGACGTGGCCAGGGAGACCCAGAGGAAGAACCGCCGCCGGCAACGGCGCCCGAACCACGGAGCGAGGGAAGCCATCATCGGTGCGGGACTCCGGTGCTTGCAGCCGGGCGCCCATGTCGCCCAGAGAGGACTGAATACCAACCAGGGCGGCGAGGACCGGGTCGCCGCCAGGAACGCCGACGGGAGGAGGAGGCGTCCGCTTAGCAGGCCGGGATTCCGGAGAAGCCTGCCGAAGGCGGTTCCTGTGCTTAGATGAACACTTCCGCGCAACGGAGGGAGCCGCAGAACAATCCTCGGTCGGGATCCGGAACGTTCGAGATAATAAAAAAACGCAAGCAACTCCTCGTGCCCCAACCCCCAAAGGAGCAGAAATACCGGCGCGAAAAAGCCCCTCGAGGACCCGAGGAACTGGCCAATCCTCGATAGACCGGGGAACCCGACCGGCCAGGCGTGAACTCCGACCCCGGCCGGAGGACCCAGCCCTGACCCCAGGACCCGGAGGATCGAAAAGGCACCCCCCGTCGTCTTCACCGCCGGAGAGGACATCCGAACCGGCCAGACATATTCATGCACACAGCAGTCTGCTATGTGAGAAATGGCGGCCCAGATCTGCGGTTACAGTCAACATTTGTAGAGTCAAAGGGAGAAACCGTGGTGTCTGAGTCATTTCCCAGCCCTCGCTCCCCCCCCCCAGCGCAGGTGGATTCCTGTTTTGTTGACAGAGAGGGTTGGTGGTGAGGACCGTGTGAGCGAAGACATGCAAGGGTGCTTAGTTCTACAAACATAAGATGGTAGATGCACAATTCTGTCTACGAATGAGAAGCCAGTTCTAACTGTCCAAAACAACATACAGTCTGTTAAAATCCTTCAACTGAGGTCTAATATGTTAATGGGTTCAACTAAGATCTAATAATACAGAATGTCCCTTACACCTCTCACTAACCCTGTGCTGCTTCCCTGAGCTAACATACAACTTCTTGTGGTAAGAACTTATTTCTGTGGCATTTCTCTTCATTGTCTGCTGATTGACAGTGCAGCACTGTGACTAATCCAATCATATCATTAATGCTATACCAGCCCATAATTGCTGCTGCCTGCAGTTGCCTGTGGCAGCTGGCTGACGTTAGGACAAGTTTGCAAAGTGGTTTGAAAATCGTTCTAGAAAGCTAAGATAAACAGCTGAAACACTAACTTAAATGAGTGGCTTGAATTGACTGACGTTAGCCAGCTAGCTAGGTAGCATTACCCTACTTTAGTAAACTCTAGTTTCCAGGAAACAGTGCATTCAGGTTCAGTTAGCTAGCCTAGCACAATAATGCAGGCCCTAGCATCCTTCTGTCATCAGGCAAATAACAATTTAGCTAACAACCCCAACCAAGCACTGTCAGCTAACGTTAGCATTGTAGCACGGCAATCTAGAAGCTGTCTGATGCTGGGCTGCAAGTAGCAGGAAGTAGGAAACGTAGAACTGCATACACACCTTTCTGGTAAACGAGCATGAAAGGTTGCTAGTGTAAGGCAACAATGCTTGAGGCTTGCTCAGAAGGAAGGTCCTACACTGAAGTGAGAAGTGGCCTATGTGTGCGCCTGATTAAAATATTGTTTTTCTTTATTAGCTTAT
>NC_140239.1:5233061-5240561 GCF_949987555.1 Borostomias antarcticus | reverse complement strand
CACCCAAACCCCAACCTGACTATATCATCTACTCACCTCACAAATCTAATTACCTAGAACCAAACACTGCAGTAAAAAGTAATGGCTCATTATACGAGTTCCATTCACTGCTGCTCCTGGAGCCGCCACAGCTCTGGATGGACCCGGCATCACGACCACTCCGCCAGCGGGACCAGTATGTGATCACTCCGCCAGCGGGACCAGGATGTGATCACTCCGCCAGCGGGACCAGTATGTGATCACTCCGCCAGCGGGACCAGTATGTGATCAGAAGCCAGCGGGACCAGTATGTGATCAGAAGCCACTGGGACCAGTATGTGATCAGAAGCCACTGGGACCAGTATGTGATCAGAAGCCACTGGGACCAGTATGTGATCAGAAGCCACTGGGACCAGTATGTGATCAGAAGCCACTGGGACCAGTATGTGATCAGAAGCCAGCGGGACCAGTATGTGATCAGAAGCCAGCGGGACCAGTATGTGATCAGAAGCCACTGGGACCAGTATGTGATCAGAAGCCAGCGGGACCAGTATGTGATCAGAAGCCAGCGGGACCAGTATGTGATCAGAAGCCACTGGGACCAGTATGTGATCAGAAGCCACTGGGACCAGTATGTGATCAGAAGCCAGCGGGACCAGTATGTGATCAGAAGCCAGCGGGACCAGTATGTGATCAGAAGCCAGCGGGACCAGTATGTGATCAGAAGCCAGCGGGACCAGTATGTGATCAGAAGCCACTGGGACCAGTATGTGATCAGAAGCCACTGGGACCAGTATGTGATCAGAAGCCACTGGGACCAGTATGTGATCAGAAGCCACTGGGATCAATGTTTACGTGTTCTATAACAGCCTGTATTCAAATACCATAGTATGTACAGGTAGATACTGTCAATATAGGGTATTTGCACTTGCAGAATATTTAGAGAAAGCTTGGGACAACAGACAAAGATAACTTATATGTGATGCATTTATTTAGGATTCTGACGAAAGATTTTTATTTTAATTTATTTATTTTCTGTTATTGTTTGGTGTACATTGCGTAGTTTACAAACCGTGAGAAGTGTATGTGATATAGTTAATTATTGTTTATTGTTTATGGTGTCTTATAATCCCGTAAGGGATGGGTCCTCGGACATGACACAGAAATAAATGTTCATTCATTCATTCATTCATTCATACTGTATCACACAACTCATTCTGTGTAGTTCATAATCAGATTACTTGGATACAGTGCTGAGAATGAGGAGCGTTACTCTTGTTCTACTCTACTCTATTCTACTCTACAATACCTTATTCAACTCTACTGTATTCTACTCTACAATACCCTATTCTACTCAGATCCACTTGGGAAGCACATATAAAGTGACCCAAAACAGCCCAAAGCCTCGTCAGTCCAAGACGCGTTCCTCTGTCCTCTCTCAGTGGAATGTGTCTTCTGCGTGTCTCCCCGTTGTCTGGCGGGGACTGAGCCTCCATTGTCTCCTGCGCTGCCACAGCGGCCTCCACTTATCTTATCTGCCATTGACCTCCGACCTCTGACCGCTAAAGGGGGCACTGACGGACACCGGGAGCCCAGCAGGGGCCGAGGCGGGGCGCCCGGGACGGCGGGAGAGAGACCGACAGACGGTCGACGACGGAGTCAGGTGGGCGTTAGCGAGTCACGCAGGGGGGGACGAAAAGAACGAGTGACCGCTCTTCTCAAGTCCTTCAATTTCTTTCATTTTAGCCACCGTGCTTTCAGAAAGAAACCAAGAGAACAGAGAGAGAGAGAGAGAGAGAGGGAGGGAGGGAGGGAGGGAGGAGGAAGGGAGAGTGTTTCCTCTCTGAGCTGGGAGGCGCAGATGGGAGACCATTTTGTGGCAGCGTGGGGATTTATTTTGGGATGTCTTTGTTGTTTACATTCTTGACTGTTTGTTATTTACATGGCTGCGTGTTTATCCTCCCCCGTATGACTCATCTGTGTTGTCCCCACCTATGATGACGATCCACACAGTCATCCCACCATACGCACACACACGCATGCACACACACACACACACACACATACAGATACACACACATACCTGCACACACACACGCACACAGCAATGTAAGCATCCCAAAGGCTCATAAACCTCTCTCTTTCTCTCTCTCTCTCTCTCTCTCTCTCTCTCTGGGGATGACCTCTGCGGAACGATATCCGTCACCACAAGCACACTTTTGTTTTGTGAAGACACCTTATACCCTACACTTAAATTTATCCATGGTACTTACTGTAGTTATATGCTTATTTATAATTTGAATGTGTGTCAATGTCATATCTGGGTGCTACAGTACTTATTCATCTCCGTTCATTTTAATGAGGGGACTGACGCTGTGGCCCGCGGCGGTGACAAGTGTGTGGGTGCGTGAGGACAGCTGGTGGGCAGTTCAGCATTGGTGGCACCTCACTGTAGGGCTTGAACATCAGTGGGTTGAGTATCAGCCTGTGTGTGTGTGTGTGTGTGTGTGTGTGTGTGTGTGTGTGTGTGTGCTGAGAGTGCTCAAATTGATGAGTGATAAGTCAAGCCCGTGGTGAACAATAGGTAGGAGTGAGTCAGTGTGGTGCTGAAAGCAGAAGAGACTTGGGCTAGGACTGGGACTAGAGCTGGGGGCTAGGACTGGGACTACAGCTGAGGCTAGGACTGGGACCAGAGCTGGGCTTAAGACTGGGACTACAGCTGGGGCTGAGATTGGGGCTGAGGCTGGGACTACAGCTGGGGCTGAGATTGGGGCTGAGGCTGGGACTACAGCTGGGGCTGAGATTGGGGCTGGGGCTGGGACTACAGCTGGGGCTGAGATTGGGGCTGGGGCTACAGCTGGGGCTGAGATTGGGGCTGGGACTACAGCTGGGGCTGAGATTGGGGCTGGGGCTGGGACTACAGCTGGGGCTGAGATTGGGGCTGGGACTACAGCTGGGGCTGAGATTGGGGCTGGGACTACAGCTGGGGCTGAGATTGGGGCTGGGGCTGGGACTACAGCTGGGGCTGAGATTGGGGCTGGGACTACAGCTGGGGCTGGGATTGGGGCTGGGACTACAGCTGGGGCTGGGATTGGGGCTGGGACTAGGGCTGAGACTAGGCTATGCTGGTACTGAGACTTTTTGACTGGCAGAGACTGAGGTGAGTCACACTGCTACATTTCTGCTAGGAGCTGATAGCGGAGGTGGTGTGTGTGTGTGTGTGTGTGTGTGTGTGTGTGTGTGTGTGTGTGTGTGTGTGTGTGTGTGTGTGTGTGTGTGCGTCTGTATGTATGTGTGTATGTGTGTGTGCGTCTGTGTGTGTGTGTGTGTGTGGGGGGGGGGGGGGAGGGGGGGGGGGCGGTGTAGCAGGAGGGAGTTTGGAGAAGGACACAGGAGGTGTGACTGAAGGGTAAGCTGGGTGTCACCCCCCCCCCCTCACACACACGCACACACGCACACACACACACACACACACACACACCACAGCTCCTAGAGCAAGCAGAAATATTTAAAGTGGCCTCTCAAGTGTCTGGCTGAGAGATCACAGACAGGTGGGGGGGGAGAAGGGAGGGGAGGAGGAGGAGGAGGAGGGGATGGAGGAGGGAGCTAGGGGAGGAGAGGAGAGAGAGAGGAGAAATGGGTCAGGAGGAGGGTGGAGGAGAGATGGGAGAGAGACTGAAGGACACTAGAGAGAGAACAGATGGGTAGAGGTGGGTGAGGGAGGATAGAGGCTGAGAAATGGAGAGAGGGAGGGGAGGAGAGAGGAAGGAGAAGAACAGAGGAGGAGAAGGAGAGAGGAGGAATGAGAGGAGAGGAGGATGAGAGAAGAACAGAGGAGGAGGAGGAGAGAAGAGGAATGAGAGAAGAACAGAGGAGGAGAAGTAGAGGATGAATGAGAGAAGAACAGAGGAGGAGACGGAGAGGAGGAATGAGAGAAGAACAGAGGAGGAGAAGGAGAGGAGGAATGAGAGAAGAACAGAGGAGGAGGAGGAGAAAGGAGGAATGAGAAGAACAGAGGAGGAGAAGGAGAGAGGAGGAATTACAGAAGAACAGAGGAGAAGGAGAGAGGAGGAATGAGAGAAGAACAGAGGAGGAGAAGGAGAGAGGAGGAATGAGAAGAACAGAGGAGGAGAAGAAGAGAGGAGGAATGAGAAGAACAGAGGAGGAATGAGAGAGGAGGAATGAGAGAACAGAGGAGGAGAAGGAGAGGAGGAATGAGAGAACAGAGGAGGAGAAGTAGAGGAGGAATGAGAAGAACAGAGGAGGAGAAGGAGAGAGGAGGAATGAAAGAAGAACAGAGGAGGAGAAGGAGAGAGGAGGAATGAGAGAAGAACAGAGGAGAAGGAGAGAGGAGGATGAGAGAAGAACAGAGGAGGAGAAGGAGAGGAGGAATGAGAGAAGAACAGAGGGAAAAGGAGAGGAGGATGAGAAAAGAACAGAGGAGGAGAAGGAGAGGAGGAATGAGAGAAGAACAGAGGAGGAGAAGGAGAGGAGGAATAAGAGAAGAACAGAGGAGGAGAAGGAAAGGAGGAATGAGAGAAGAACAGAGGAGGAGGAGGAGAAAGGAGGAATGAGAAGAACAGAGGAGGAGAAGGAGAGAGGAGGAATGAGAGAAGAACAGAGAAGGAGAGAGGAGGATGAGAGAAGAACAGAGGAGGAGAAGGAGAGGAGGAATGAGAGAAGAACAGAGGAGGAGAAGGAGATGAGGAATGAAAGAAGAACAGAGGAGAAGGAGAGAGGAGGATGAGAGAAGAACAGAGGAGAAGGAGAGAGGAGGAATGAGAGAAGAACAGAAGGAAAAGGAGAGGAGGATGAGAAAAGAACAGAGGAGGAGAAGGAGAGGAGGAATAAGAGAAGAACAGAGGAGGAGAAGGAAAGGAGGAATGAGAGAAGAACAGAGGAGGAGGAGGAGAAAGGAGGAATGAGAGAAGAACAGAAGGAGAGAGGAGGAATGAGAGAAGAACATAGGAGGAGAAGGAGAGAGGAGGAATGGGAGAAGAACAGAGGAGGAGAAGGAGAGGAGGAATGAGAGAAGAACAGAGGAGGAGAAGGAGAGAGGAGGAATGAGAAGAACAGAGGAGGAGGAGGAGAGGAGGAATGAGAAGAACAGAGGAGGAGAGAGGAGGAATGAGAGAAGAACAGAGAAGGAAAAGGAGAGGAGGAATGAGAGAAGAACAGAGGAGGAGAATGAGAGAGGAGGAATGAGAAGAACAGAGGAGGAGAAGGAGAGGAGGAATGAGAGAACAGAGAAGGAGAGGAGGAATCGCTCATGTGCGGCACGGTGGCGCAGTACCTAGTACTGTCGCCTCACAGCAAGAAGGTCTCCGGTCCTTTCTGTGTGGAGTTTGCATGTTCTCCCCATGTTCACAAGGGTTCCCCCCATAAAGAACCCAATATGAAAAACATGCAGAAGAACAGATGGCTAACGCTGTCCGTCCATGGCGAAGACAGACAGGAGCACTTGGTTGGCCCCCGGGCGCGTCCCAGCATGCACGCTGCCTACGTCTGCTCCCGGCTGCCCTCGGGGGAAGGACGTCGGGACGGGTTAAGAGCAGGGAACATTTCATCTCCACATCTCCGTGTGCTGTAGGACAAATAAAGATTATTACTCTTACTTACTAGGAATGAGAAGGAGAGAGGAGGAGAGGTTTGGACCCCAGAGAGAGGTATAGTAATCATCTCACCTGGCTCTTCTGTCTCACCCTGCTCCCATGTACACACACACACACGCACACACACACACACATTGTGCCCATGCTTCGTTCCCTGGCTCGTTCCCTGTTAGAGAGTAGACAGAGTCGCAGTCGAACTTCATCACTGACTGAACCCGGAACTGAATCAGCAGTAAACTGCCCTCGTATTATAAATAGTACAGTAATAACATTCAACACTTCATCATGAGCACCTGCAGCCTCAGACATATTATATACTATTATTATACATTAGATATATGTCCGGAACTACACTCCTAAAATGAAAGTGCTGTTTTAAACAATTCCAACATTACCTTTTACCTGATACTGTAAAATAAGCAGTAAAATACAAGGTTTTTGTGCCTCTACTTCGACGGGTCGTTTATCTCTTCTGAGGACATTACTCCCAGGAGATACGGCTCCTCCATTACAGAGAAGACCTGCTACATCACGGTAACGTACACGGACCACAACTTCTACCCCTCCACTCTCTTCAGCTGGATACCAATGGCTGTGCTGGTTCCACTACACACACACACACACACGCACACATACGCACACACACACACGCACACACACGCACACATACGCACACACACACACACACACACGCACATATTTTTACTTCTTCAGCTGGATACCCATGGTTGTGCTGGTTCCACTTCACAAATACGCACGCACGCACGCACACACACACACACACAGACTCTCACACACACACACACACACATTTTTACTGCTTTTTCAGCTGGATACCCATGGTTGTGCTGGTTCCACTTCACAAACATACACACACACACACACACACACACACACACACACACACACACACACACACACACACACATTTTTACTGCTTATCATTTACCTCTACTGTGCCGCTCTCTCTTTCTCTGCTGCTCATTGGCCGGTTCCTCTCTCTCCTCAGGCATTCACACTGGCCAGCTATGGAGCTTGCTCGCCACTTTGCTGACACAGGACCTAATTAACCTTCTCCCGGCAACCTCTTGTCAGGACCCCGGGACACAAAGCCCAGCTCGGACACATGGAGACGGGGCGAGTCGGCGATAAATATATTAATCAGGTTAAAATAGGAATGTCTGCTTCGGCGCGCGTGATTAATGAACAAGGTAGCGCTCGCACAGTCAAGGTCTCCCGATTCTACACCTGTTTTGTTTTTGTGTTTATTTACTTTTAATGAGCTGACCACACACAGACAGAGCTCTCTCTCTCTCTCTCTCTCTCTCTCGCTCTGTCTCTCTCTCTTTTTCTTCTTCTACTCCTATTTGAAGTCATATTTCAGCCTCAGTGGTTGACCGAGGAGATGAACACCATTATGATTCATCATGAGCTAACGCACCAGCCTGGACTTCATGTCAGAGGCTGCCTATTAAAAGGTCTCCCTGTGATGCACTCACACTCACACACACACACACACACACACACACACACACACACACACACACACACACGCACGCACGCACACACACACACACACACACACACACACACACACACACACACACACACACACACGCACAGCAACGTACCATCGAGGCAAACGCAAAAATGGTAGCGAAATAGGGCCATCCCTTTTGATTAGCTTGCGAAGGCATCGGACGTGTGTTATAATCTGACGTGTCCTGGATGTTAACACACACACACACACACACACACACACACACACACACACACACACACACAATATTCAAATCAGCATCCAGCCGGAGAGATAAGCAGGCAGGCCTGGATGCCGAGCGATGCTGACACTAACAAAATATCCCTTCTCTCTTCTCCCCCCTGACTGATCCCCCCGTCTTCATCTCCC
>NC_140239.1:5215561-5228061 GCF_949987555.1 Borostomias antarcticus | reverse complement strand
TGGTTCCATCCTTTCGTTTTCCTTTCCTGTCCTCTCCCCTCCTCTCCTCCTCTATCCTCTCCCCTCTTCTCCTCTCGCCTCATCTCCTCTACCCCCTTCCTCTACTCTCCACTCCTCTACCCCCTCCTCTCCCCTCCTCTCCTCTCTTCTTTACTCCTCCCTCCCCTCCCCTCCCCTCCCCTCCCCTCCCCTCCCCTCCCCTCCCCTCCCCTCCCCTCCCCTCCTCCCTTCTCCTCTCCTCTCCTCTCCTCTCCTCTCCTCTCCTCTCCTCTCCTCTCCTCTCCTCTCCTCTCCTCTCTTCTCCCGTCCCCTCCCCTCCCCTCCCCTCCTCTCTTCTCCTCTCCTCTCCCCTCCACTCCTCTCCCCTCCTCTCTTTTCCTCTCCTCTCCTCTCCTCTCCTCTCCTCTCCTCTCCTCTCCTCTCCTCTCCTCTCCTCTCCTCTCCTCTCCCCTCCCCTCCCCTCCCCTCCCCTCCCCTCTTCTCCTCTCCCCTCCCCTCCTCTCCTCTCCCCTCCCTTCCTCTCTTCTCCTCTCCCTTCATCTCCCCTCCCCTCCTCTCTTCTCCTCTCCCCTCCTCTTCTCTCCTCTCCTCTCCCCCCCTCCTCTCTTCTCCTCTCTCCTCCTCTCCTCTTCCCCCCTCTCTTCTCCTCTCTCTTTGATGAGAGCTGAGGAGGTGGCAGCAGAGAAGGGCTGACATGACCTTTGACCTCACACCTCTTTAGCCTGTCAACACATGTCTGTTAGAAGCCAATGTTAGGAGCTGCTAATGTGTCGGAGCACACACACACACGCGCGCACACACACACACACTCAAACATCCCTTTCATCTTGTAGCACAATAAAGGCTACTGTTTCATGTATGTCACTCACACATAAGTATGCATTAAAGCACGCACACACACACACACACACACACACGCACACACACACACTTTGTATGGAGATGACCAACACAACACAGATCACAAGATGTTCCCAATTACTGGAGGTAGGTGCGAACGCCACAGATCTACCAGAGGACTTAGTGATCACATTGAGAATGACTTGTTAGCTGAAGCTAAGTACACGACCGTGCCTCTGAACTGATCATTGTACTGTGGGCTGACAGATTAATAACTGTAATCATGTTTATCTAATACCAAACCCACAAACAAACAAACCAACTACAATATGCAAATGTATTCACAAGAGACAGACTAATCATGATGAAGGAAGAATGTGTCACGTCCTTCAGACTGAGTGATCACAACAATAGTATTCTGCTACACACACACACACACATACACACACACGCGCAAACAAACAAACAAGCACACACACACACACACACACACACACACACGCCCAAACAGACAGCCACGCCCACAAACACACAGACAAGGACACACACTCATCAGCGTGATCTGCTTTTCATTAATATTCATAAAACATATTCTCCGCTCTCTCCCAGACAGGGTTAGGAAGCGGCGGCAGGCTTATAATTATTTAATTACATCAATATTGGTCACCTCCAGAACCAGAGATGTTATTAAGTACGATTTGAGGTTTGGAATTGTGCATGAATTAGTAATGAACCAATCAAAAACCACTTGGGATGATGAGTCGCTTATTAACAAGCTCAGCGACCAACTGCTACTGTAGCTGTCTGGGGACGACACAGGAAACACGTTGGCAGCTCACCAGGGACAACAACACACATCAAATACTGTACCGCAAAGCATTCTGGGATGAATTTGATGTGACTCAAAGTTTGCACATAAGGGACTGAGCCATTATCTCAGTTTACTGGGTGAAATGAGTCAAGTTTACCCTATTGGACAGTATTATTGAACAATATTGGCTCCAAGTCTGGCAGGTGGCAGTGTCATTGACTCGGTGGGAAACAGCGTGGAGCAGAATGGAGCTGTCCATGACTAAATTGAAATGTCAATCAGGGGGCAAAAAGAGCTGCATGGCCTCATGGGAAATTTATCAGGAGAGACTGGCCAAAATTACTTGATGTTTGCCCAAATACAGTACAGAGTTACAGATGTGTTATCTGTACTTGGAGTGCATTTGAGACTACTGTACCTGTGAAAATGAGCAAACTTGAATTGAACAACATTGCAGTTGGAACTGTGTGCGTGTGTGTGTGTGTGTGTGTGTGTGTGTGTGTGTGTTAATGTATTCCTGTGTGTGTGTGTGTGTGTGTGCGTGTGTGTGCGTGTGTGTTAATGTATTCATGTGTGCGTGTGTGTGTCTGTGTGTGTCTGTGTGTGTGTGTGTGTGTGTGTGTGTATGTGTGTGTGTGTGTGTTGTCAAGAGATATGAAGTCCTCTTGCTGAAGGAACTGAGACAACAACATTCAGCCTTGAGGCTCTGAGAGCCTGTGTGAGAAGTGGAGAGAGATGATTAGAATGGAGTGAAGTGAAATGAATGAAGACATTTAGAAATGATTTATAATGCTAGCTTACTGTATGTGCTTCTTCTTCTTCTTCTTCTTCTGCTTCTTCTTCTTCTTCTTCTTCGTATGGCTTCCTCCCCCCCCCCCAGGCTCGGAGCCGAGGGGCTATCCTTATACCACCCTGAGCCTGGGTGAGGGGGTCACCTCCAGGAACAATGTCACCGTTTCGTCATCCACGACCGTCAGGCCATGCATTCCGTTGGGAGTCCGGTATATCGGACAGTCCTGGATGACGTGGTCTGCGGTTTGTTCCTCGGCGCCACACTCGCACGCCGCACGGGATACCAAGCCCCATCTGTGCATCGATGAACGGAAGCATCCGATGCTTAAGCCTCACCCACGCCGGTCTGGGTAAGTCCATCCTGGTAGGGGAAGGACCGGCGGTCGGGATGAAATCACGGAGTCTGGAGGTGTTCGCCTCCCATTCCGCACGCCAGGTGTAGTCCGCCCATCCTGCCTCGCTGATGTTAAGATCTCTGCATTGCTGCAGGAGATCCCGTGCGGCACAAAAGGGTGTCCCTTGACTTGAGACGCCGGGGAGGCTCTGCTGTTGCAGTGAGCCTGTCGTGGAGCAGGTGGTTAGGCTGTTAGGCCCGGCAGGCGAGACGTGCTGTGGTTCCCATGCGGCGGAGGCCAGCGGGTTGGATGCCTGCGAGGATGGGAAGGTTGTCCACAGGAGTGGGACGCAGGCATCCCGTCACGATGTGCAAGGCTTCGTTGATAGGCGGGGTCGATGAGGCGGGTGTGAGCGCTGCGACACCAAACCGGCGCCCCAGCCTGATCGGACCAGTCGCCTCATCAACGCCACATGGGCTGTTAACTTCTTGCGCAGTGGCTCGAGGTGTCGGCGGAACGGGAGCGACCTGTCCAATTTCACGCCGAGATTTTAGTACAGAGACAGAGAGATGAGAGAAATTATTATAAAGGTTAGGGAGCAGCAATGCATCTTGGGACTCCCAGCGGGGGGCTGTGGCCTGCCACCCAGAAGAGGACCCCAGCCTACAACCATAAAAATGTAGCGATCTCTTGCTTCCACGCAGAATGGACATTGAGTGTGGATTTTCCAATCTGGAGAGAAAAAGGGGCCCCAACTCAGAAAAACCTCGCTGGAAGTCTGGCTGTAATTTACAAATAACGGCCGATAAGAAAGAGCAGACTAGGCCAGACTGCAGCTGGGTGAAAATCTCTCTCTCTGACCAAGGTTACATCTTTATGATTTGATTTTACTTTTTACTATTAATTTACTATCATCACTTCCCAGACAGATAGGCTCAGATAGGGGAGTATTATCCGCTCTCTTGTATTTGTCAAAAGTTAGTTTTATGCATGCTAAGGATTTGACAGGTTACCCTAGACCATAGTTTTCCAAACTCCATCAATGTGTGCCTCCCCTCTGAAAACAGTGACACACCAGCGCCCCCCCAACCCCCCCAAATTTGTCCATTTAATTTAAAAAAAAGACCTTTAAAATCACGTTTCATTCATAAAAAACAAAGAAAATTCTAAAATAAAAAACATGTTTTTCCTTTTTTTTTTCTAACCATCCCTCCGCGCCTCCCATGAATTTCTTTGGGGCCCCCCAGGGGAGGCCCGCCTCACAGTTTGGGAATGCCTGCCCTAGACTCTAAAGGAACAGTTCCCTAAAGTAAAAGTACACTTAGTGTACAATCAATTTCTAGCAACCACACCAACAGACGCCTCACAATAAGTAGAGCCACAGTTAAGTTGTGTGGTCTCAGAATTGTATCCAATCAGGTCACAGGGGGTGTGGTCTGGGGCGGAAGGGTGGAAGGCATAGGGACGTCCAGTATGTGGTCATCTTAAAACTTCATCCATTAGAATCCCAGTGAGGGTGAGACCATGTGGACTGAATAATTAATACCCCCTTGGAGGGAGAGCTGGTGCTGGGCCCTTGGGGCACCAGGAGACTGTGTGTGTGTGTGTGTGTGTGTGTGTGTGTGTGTGTGTGTGTGTGTGTGTGTGTGTGTGTGTGTGTGTGTGTGTGTGTGTGTGGCCCAGCCTGAGTCTAGAGATGTTGGCTGGACTTCATACTTCATACTTCAGAGAGAGAGAGAGAGAGAGAGAGAGAGAGAGAGATGGGGGGTCTTAGAGAGGAGCAGACATGGATTCAAAGGTTTCTCCCTTATACCCTCATCTCTCTCTCTCTCTCTCTCTCTCGCACACACACACACACACACACACACACACACACACACACACTTACTGCACGCACGGTAAAAGCAGCTGAACATGAAGCCATTTTTGTTTGTATGGAAGGAGGTTGAAATGAAAGCTATTTTGAGATCAATGTTGTTATTCTGGCGTATGGATTAGGGTTTCCATGATCCTGAGGAGGGAAATAACTGGTGTTCATTTTCACTGAATGGTCAAATGCGGAAATGAAATAATGGACACAGAAGCTATTCTCTGCTTTCTGTGTTCCCCTTTGTGTTTCCACAGCTCATATCTACAGTCTGTGGGATGCAGGCAGACGTATTGTACTGTATACTGTACCTCCATAAGAAATCCCACCTCCCTCTCATTTTTTCATTTTTAATTTTAATTTTATTTATTTATTTGAAAAGGGACAGTGCACATTAATCAACCACAGGGGTAAATGTGTCAGTCTTAGCCAAAAAGCTACATTTCAACTGTAGTCCCTGAGGCCAGATATACTAAGCCATCGCTAAATGGAAAAAAGCTATAGTTTAAAACAGCACACACTATACAGACTCTGCTAAAACAGACAACAAAGACACCGACAGGAAAGACAAATGAGACGGATATTTAGTTCACTTATTCGCTCGGGAGAGTCATGATTCACAGTCACACAGTTGATTGTTAAGGAGCCAGTTCTTCAGGCTGAGTTTAAAAGAGTGATACGTTTGAGCGGTGCGTATGTGCAGAGGCAGGGCGTTCCAGAGGGGAACTTCTCCTGGAGTAGCGCAATCGCCTCTCTCCACAGATCTAGTTAGTCTACTTCTTGTGTTTTGTTTGATGAACTCACCGAGTGTGGGAGGGGCCATATTATGGAGTACTTTGAACACAAGACATATATTGGGAGAATTTGATCAGGTTCTCCCAGCTCAAGAGACTGTGTTTAGTGAGGATCGCAGTGGTGGGAACTCTTGGGCTTGTTATCGAGAACTTTGAGAGCATGCTTATGGAGGGTTTGAATGGATTTTAAAGGAGAATGCTCGTTTTTGACAAGCTGGACCTTATTTACGGCATATTATAAGACGTTTGACTCACCGAGATAACTTTGGTGTATTTCGGAGGCCTGTAGAAGAAATGTAAAATCCAGCGCGAGCCAAGTATATCCATGTAATGGCGGCAGACAGGGCAATGCAGCTTCTAAAAAAGGGCTTGTTGTGGTTTTTCACATGCCTATGTAATATGAAAAACCACAACAAGCCCTCGCTTGTGTGCGTAAGCACAACTAGCGATTTATAAAGACAGATTGATGAAAACAACCGTTTCGCGGCAGAAAATAGATTTTTTAGAAGCTGCATTCTCAGTGCCCCATCCGCCACCATTACATGGATATACTTGGCTAGCGCTGGATTTAAAATTTCTTCTACAGGCCTCCGAATTACACCAAAGTGATCTCGGTGAGTGAAACGTCTTATAATATGCCGTGAATAAGGTCCAGCTTGTCAAAAACGAGAATTCTCCTTTAACGTCTCCTTTGTATTGTGAGTAAATCTTTATACATAAGGGCAGTGGGGCGTTCGATACTAGTAGAAAAGAACAGAGAAATGAGCACACGCATGTTTGGAACATCTGGATGTGGATTTGACCCCAGCTAAATGTAGACGTCAGCTGACCAGCTGAGAGGTGGGGGGTAGGATTACACACGGACAGGGTTCTGGGTGCCAGGCATGCCTTGGGGGCAATCGATGATTGGGTAGGGCCTTGACCCGATGGCCATGGCGACTAGTTACTAGTGTCTGCTCACTGTAGGGCTGGCTTCTTAAACGTGGGCCGGTCGGTTTGGATCATCTAAATTAGATGGATGTACTGTCAGAATCGAACGCATGTTCTCGGGGAGAGAGTGAGAGAGTGAGAAAAAGACGGAGAGAGGGAGAGAGGGAGAGGAGGAGAGTGAGAGAGAGGGAGAGAGAGAAATGTCATAACATACAGTAGATTGCAAATTATGGCTCATTGATTTGTTCGTTCTCCACATTCTTCATGAGAGCATTATTAAATTTGTGTGTGTGGGTGGGTGGGCGCACATCTACACACACACACGCACGGACACACACACACACACACACACACACACACTGTAAATACATAAGGTTTTATATACAATGCAGTAATACAACCTTTATTGTATATAATACATGATGTAATGGGCACAACTCATACAACTCAAAGCTTTCTAATTTACTTTATGTGCCATTCCATGCTTCCATCAAAAGCTGTTGTTTAGGGGTGTATCTTATAATACTGAGTCTCTCTCTCTCTCTCTCTCTCTCTCTCTCTGTCCCCCCCCCCCTCTCTCTCTCTCTCTTTCTTCCTCTTTCCCGTACGCCTTTTGTTTACTTGCCACTTCAGCCCAGGTACGGGACATCGCAGGGGTCACACAGAGCCATCTGAGGAATGAGATTGCCTGCTCGCATTCATCCCTCTCCTCCATCTCATCCCTCTCTCCTCACGGCTCAAATCATACTTGATGTGAAAGGTTTGTTCTTTTCCTTCCCTTTTCAATAGTGCTTCCCTCGCACGGAGGTGTGTGCTCTCGCTCCCCCCCCAGTAATCCAGTTTAATCCCAATATTAGATTAGAAGTTATAGATGTGATTATTCCCTTGCTGGGCCCTATTCGCTGATTAAATGTCAAACGGCCCATTATGTAACTACTTAAAGAGATTAAACGTCACCCCCATGGTCAACTTTTGCATAACACTTTGTAGCACCTGTAGCCAGAGCTATGGTGCGCTGTCGGCATCTCTGATCAGGTGTGTGTGTCTGGGTGGGTGTGTGTGTGTGTGTGTGTGTGTGTGTTTGTGTGTGTGTGTGTGTGTGTGTGTGTGTGTGTGTGTGTGTGTGTGTGTGTGTGTGAGAGAGTGCTCTATGTCTGCACTCTCTTTTTTTGTTCCTCTTTCCCTCTCTCTGTCTCTCGCTCTTTACTCTGGTAGTGTGTGTGTGTGTGTGTGTGTGTGTGTGTGTGTGTGTGTGTGTGTGTGTGTGTGCGGAGCATGCGGAGAGAAACCTCCTCAGACCATGAAAATCACATATCAATTGAACATTATTGTACATAAACTATTCCCCCCATATCCCTCCCACCCACACCATGGTGTAAGTTATTGCTTTCCATATCCTATAAATTGATGGAATAAAAGTTTACAGTTCCCACTAGGCCCTGGGTCCCGGGGATAACGGAGCGAACGGTGAACTTAGACAGCTGCCGCACATTTTACAATCTCCATTTAGTAGGAAATGACACGACGACTGCAGCTGAACAACATTCAGAGATGCCATAGAGGGACTGTTTGTATAGGAGTGAATAACAGGAGATAAATGTCATTTGTTTTATGACTTTTGAAGGTTTATTGTCTGCACGTATGGTGTGGACATAGCCTGTTACAAGTAGCCTAGATTAATTAACACAAAAATAATTTAGCAAATGGCCGTT
The DNA here is from genome assembly GCF_949987555.1 of Borostomias antarcticus. Classification (NCBI taxonomy): domain Eukaryota; kingdom Metazoa; phylum Chordata; class Actinopteri; order Stomiiformes; family Stomiidae; genus Borostomias; species Borostomias antarcticus. Next base: position 5,219,980 of record NC_140239.1, on the reverse strand, counting down.
ATGATATTACAGTGTTGTATACAGTAGCAACTCTATTATCAGTGAAGGTCTGGTACTGGCAGCAGCCTGGCCCCTATGCTGTGACGTGTTGTCACTACTAGACCTCGGACAAGGTGTTCAAGTCTAGCATTTGGCTCCTTTCCCTCGTCTATAGCCGTTTAGAAACAAATATGGAAGTCGTTCACACGGTATCCCATTCCCTACCCCAGTCCATGTCTTGGAAACGGCCGTAAGGGGGCAGACATCGGTAGGAGCTGGGTTGGCCACCGAGACGCGGCTACAGCAGCAGAGAACCCACACCGTCTCCAAGCGCGAGCTCGAGTGCGAGGCGAGGAGCGGAGTTGACGGTGCGAACCCTGCGCGTGAGGAGCCAGCCCGCGGACGGACGCGTTGAGAGGCTGCGTGCGTGCGGAGGTCTGCGTATGAACTTTGGACTGCGAGGCGCATTCATGTAGCTCCATATTTTTGCGCAAAATCACCAAGCTCTAAAAGGATTTGACAGTTTTTTTTTTCTTTCCGTGGGTATTCGCTCACTGTTCTGGAGAGGAGAGGAGGGGAGCAGTTTGATAGCCAGAGGGCGGTGGCATTTCGCTCTCTCTGCGTTCACGGAGCCGCTGGCGAGTCAGTGCTTTCCACTCCGGTCCTGGGACCTCTTGAACCCGTTGGTTTCACCCCGGTCCGTCAATCACCGCTGAACGGTGTGTTTTATAACGGGGGACAGATCTATACTTTCACCATTATCGGGACCACACTATTGTTAGGCTATTTTCTTAGACAGTTGGATTTGATCGTTTGAGGAGTGAGGTTTTACGCGGCATCAGCAGGCTACCATGGGGAGACGTGGACACGGCGCGGACACTGGAATAGGGCTCGTGGGGTACTTACTGCGAATGTGCGCCACACCTGGGCTCGTGCTCTTGGTCCTGGTGAACGTGGGAGCCGCTCAAGGTAAGAAGGACCCCTCCGTTACCGGCTCAGGGGTTCCGTTACCGGATCAGGGGTTCCGTTCAAGCAGAGAATTGGTTTGGATGTGATATTTCAGCGATTGGAAACATCAGGGTATGGTGCTAGGACGATGCGGTCCATGACACTAATTGAGTTATTGTCACATTATAAGATACTCTGGATATGATTATTCATTAAATAAAGGTAAAGATAAAGGGACAAGTCTAAAGTATTCCCTAATTTTCACTTCTTGGCGCATTCATATAGGGGAATAAATCCCGCGCGGCTGTAGTCTGGAGAGATGTGGAGAACGCACTTGCGGGCAACTGATCGATTCTCTAAACCCGCGGAACAAGATTGTGTTGCCTGTCAATGTGAGGATTGACCCACCTTGATCTAGCTAGAAACTAAGAAAAACGTTTCTTCTTTAATGTCAACTGGACAGAATCTTCTGTACCTCCTTTAAAAAACGTAAGCATATAGTTATTATTTAAAAAGAACATTGATTTCTTATTTTATAAATAAGATCGAAATCCGCGTGCATTTTATAGGTCTAACGGGAAAGACATCCACTGTTTTGGCTAGAATTTCGTTTCGTTTGAGTTTGTACTGAACTTCACTGAAATTAAAATAGTTTAGCCTATTCATCTGATCCGAATTAAATCAATATTATTCCATTACAACCTTTCTTGACACAGTTGAATAAGAATTAAGTTATAGGAATTTTGTGGAGTATAAGCTAATTATAGGCCCTATGCAATGTAGGGTCAAAGGAGCTGCCTAATTAATAATAATAATAATAATAGTAACACCAATACTAATATTATTATTAATAACGACACATGAATATAATAATAATGATAATAATAATAATAATAATAATAATAATAATAATGTAGCCTACTGATAATACTGTAATCCTAAGCATGGTAAAAGAAAAACAATGAAGTAAAGTCAAAATAGTAAACCACCAGTCTGCTATAGGCCTATTAGTCCTACTCTAAATTTGCTAAAGTCTTCATATGCCTGTTCTGTGTTTCTCTCTATGCAGTATCGTCATTTTGCTGACAATATCTGTGTTTCTACAAGCCTGCTACCGACTTTTCATTTTGAGTTTTCCTCGTCCGTCCTTAACATCCAGTTGATCACCATCCATTTGAATTTGACTCAATAAGCACTAGTAGCCCAGGTCATTGTACTCTTGAGAGGAATAACTAACAAAACATTGGCCAAACAAAAGCTAGCGTTCTTCTGAGTAGGATCGATTGTGTACTGAAGACCTCAATCCATTTTTGTCACTCTCATGAAACACACACACGCACACACACGCACGCACACATACACACACGCAGGCTGAGGTGGAAACCATCAGAGCACTGTTATTTAAGGACAACATTGAGGGTCTGGGTAAGTGGCAGGCGTCCTCCAAACTGCTCTGAGACAGTGAGAAGCCCCTCAGCCTATTAAAAAGCCATTAGCTAAGTCCCAGTCTCAATACCGGCTGATTGTGTGTCAAACAAACACAGGGAGCCCGGGAGCCGTCCCTGAGTGACGCCCTGACAGGCCGGAACATTCCGAGATGGCCAGAGGGCACGAGGGTTCTCTGCTCACACACACCAACCACGGTTCCAGAACACAATGTAAAAAAGCGATCATTAGGACATGGCAAACTGATTGATTGAGTGTGTGTGTGTGTGTGTGTGAGTGAGTTAGTGTGTGTGTGTGTGTGTGTGTGTGTGTTTTAGACAGAGAGGAGAGTGCAACACCATAATAATCATTGGAAGATAGATGATAGTGTGTGTGTGTGTGAGTGTGTGAGAGAGAGAGAGAAAGTGTGTGTGTGTGTGTGTGAGAGAGCGAGAGAGAGCGAGAGAGAGCGAGAGAGAGCGAGAGAGAGAGCGAGAGAGAGAGAGAGAGAGAGAGAGAGAGAGAAATAGAGGAAATAGGCCAATTTCGCTACAGTGTGGCACAGGAGATTCTTTTAGCTCCTGTCTCCCATTACGGACTGTCCCAGAGTGCATTGCAGCCAACTGTGGCCAACGGGCGGGGGGTGGGGTGGGGTGGGACAGCTGGGTCTCGTCTGCTCCAGACAGAGGGCTCTGATTGGCTCCGGAGACCCGCCAAGTCCTGCTTCTTCCTGCCTCTCGGTCAGCCAATCAGCCAGATAGAGGCAGAATACCAGCCAGCCAACCAGCCAGCCAACTGGCCAGCCCCCCCAAAATCAGTCAGCCAATCACACGGGCCTCCCCCATCCAGCCAGCGAGTAGATGGTTCCTTATGCCCCGCCCGCCTGCCTGACAGCCAACCACCCATCCAGCCATCTAGACAGCCAACATCCTGGGTGGTTCTGGCTTTGATCCGTCCGTCTTACGATGGACAGTGATTGGTCTCTGACGTGCTGGCAGTCGGATGCTGTGTTTTTGCATCAGACTGCGGAGATCCTGACACTGAAAGGATGTCTTTGACTGCAACCGAACCCCAGTCCCCCCCCCTCTTCCATCCCCCGGCACCCCCCCCCCCCCAGAAATGAACTGGAATGGTCCATGCTGTATTTCTCCCTCAGCTTCTCATCTTTATGCGTCTCTCTCGCCTACTCACTTATTCACACACACACTTGCACGTACACACAGGCGCGCCTGCACTCTCACACGCACACACACACACACACACACACACACTAACACACACATACACTGGAATGAATGTATAGTCCTGTCTGTTTGTGCTTACTCTTTGGGCCTGAAGCTAGTCTGCTATATTTTCCCTGGAATGAAATGTTTTTGAAGAATGTAGGAGTGTTTTTGTGGAACAAAGAGTGTGTAGCTTTTGTAGTCGGCTCCCATGTTGGTTTTCTCTGTGCAGAGTCAGGAGGGTCAGAACTCCCACAGCTCCGCCACTCACAGGGGACGCCACGGAGAACACACACACACACACACACACACACACACGCACACACACACACGCACACACACACACACACACACACACACACACAGGCACATGTACTCACGCACACACGCACACACACACACACACGCACACACACACACACACACACACGCACACACACACACGCACACAGGCACATGTACTCACGCACACATGCACACGCGCACACACACACACACGCCCAGGCACATGTACTCACGCACACATGCACACGCGCACACACGCACACACACACACACACACACACACACACATGTACTCACGCACACACACACACACGCACACACACGCACACGCACACACACACACACACGCACACACACACACACACAGGCACATGTACTCACGCACACATGCACACGCGCACACACGCACACATGCACACACACACAGGCGCATGTACTCTCACACACACACACACACACACACGCACGCACGCACGCACACACACAGACACAAACACACACACACACACACACACGCACACACACACAGTCTATCTGAAAGAGATTAGTGACTCAGTGG
>NC_140239.1:5191930-5212861 GCF_949987555.1 Borostomias antarcticus | reverse complement strand
TCAACATGCGAGTCGGAGACCTCGGCCAACAGTTCTGCGCGTTTGAGACAGAGAGAGAGAGTGAGAGAGAGAGAGAGAGAGACAGAGAGAGAGAGAGAGAGTAGGGTGAAGCAGAGAGGAGTGGAGAAGAGAGGACAGGAGAAGACAGGAGAGGAGAGGAGAGGAGTGGACAGAAGAGAGGACAGAAGTGAGGACAGAAGAGAGGACAGAAGAAAGGACAGAAGAGAGGACAGAAGAAAGGACAGAAGAGAGGACAGGAGAAGACAGGAGAGGAGAGGAGTGGACAGGAGAGAAGAGAGGAGAGGACAGGAGAGAAGAGGAGAGGAGTGGACAGGAGAGAGGACAGGAGGGGAGAGGACAGTTGAGTCCTACCGTGCGTGTGGGTGCTGAGGGACAGCAGGACGGCGAGCAGTAGCGCGGGTGTCCAGCAGGTCCGGGTCCAGGTCCGGGTCCGGCCGGCGTGGCGGCGGCGTTGTGGGCGGCGGCAGCGGCACACTGAGCCTGACTCTCCCGTCTCCGGCATGGTGTGACTCCTCCAGCGCCCAGGGCTCAGATGAGGACCCTCCCTCCTGTCCACCAGCTTCCCTCCCTCCCTCCCTCCCTCCTCCCTCCCTCCGCGCACTGCCTCCCGGATTCGCAAGTGTGTGTGTGTTGTGAGGGGAGGAGGGGGAGGGGGGGTAGGGGGGAGTGTGTGTGTGTGTGTCTCAGTCTCCGTGTGAAACTCCACACCGCGCGACGACGCGCACGGCAGCAGTCGCGATCGCTGCTCCCCAATGACGACAGCCCAGCTGCAAGAGAGAGAGAGAGAGAGAGAGAGAGAGAGAGAGAGAGAAGAGGGGAAGTTGGTAACTGAGTTGCTCTGGCGCACGCTGTGCTGCTTGTTAAGTTTGAACGAGAGTCTCTCTCTCTCACGGAACACCTCATATAGAAGACTGTAGCTGATCTCTGTCTCTCTCTCTCTCTCTCTCTCTCTCTCTCTCTGAGGTGAAAGCAGACAGGGGTAGAGCCAGGGGTCTAGACAGGAGGGGGGTGGGGGGTGCAGGGAGAGGCTAGTGGGACAGGGGGGGGGGGGGGGGGGGGGGTCCGGTGGGGGTTAAGGGAGGGAGGGCCGGGCGGAAAGAAGGTTGAGGAACTCTCTCGTCGGGGGGGGGGGGACCTACGGGAACCCGTCCTCGAGGCGTGCGGCCGTGTCGGCGAGAGGGGCTACCATGAAGAGGATACGAGGACCCCCCCCCACCCTCTCCCCGGTACCTGATCGTTCCGGCCGGGCGGGGGGGGCGGATTCTCGAACCCCTCCCACGCTAAAGTACAGTAGCGGTTTGTTACTCCTCGCAAATTCCGCCCCGACGCTGCCAGAGGGCGACGACGAGACGGCGATCGGCGTTTTCCGTTCGTACCGTACGTTCACATGCTACGCAAACAAACACGTACTCGTGCCACGGCTTTCCACATCATATCACGTTCGCATGAACACTGACATCAACATACTGTACTTATGCCCGCGCGATCCCCACAGACTGGAGAGACACGGAAAGAGAAACCAGATTGAGAGAGAGGGGGACCCAGAGGGAGGCAGATAACTAGACAGAGGAAGAGAGAGAGAGAGAGAGAGAGAGAGAGAGAGAGAGAGAGAGGCGACGGGGATAGATCCGGTGCGGGCCGGTCCTCGTTAGCGAGGGTCCTCGTTAGGTTAAAGAGAGGGGAAGGGACATCAACACAAATCTCTGACCAGCTCCGTTTTTTTCCCTTGTCCACTTAATCTGCCCTTTCTTCCTCGTCTGTCGGTTCTGTGACCAGTCTGCTGCCCTATTCTCTTCTCACACTCATTCATGCTCATCATTAGCAGCAAACAATGGCCACCCTCTCTCGCTCTCCCCCCAATGAAAAGAAAAATCACCTCACAAATAAACAACCCTGCCCTAGGCCTGCCCTACCCTCTCATCGCCTCCCTCCTCCTCCCCTACGCCCCCCCCCACCTCCCCCGCTGGCTCCCCTACACTCAACCCCCCTAAACACTCATCAACCCCCCCCCCCCCCCTCCCAGCTCTCCACTCGACCAGAAAGTGATTTCAAGCACGTCCAACCCCGAAAAGCTTCAACAAACTGCGACAACATTTCCCTCCAACCATAACGGCCTGTGTGTGGTGTGTGTGCGGGTGTGTGTGTGTGTGTTGGGAGGTGTGTGTTCTCACTCATGGTGGTGTGGCTGTCATGGTTGATTTGCTCTGGAAGCAGGGATTACATGAGGGAACCATGACCTCCTTCCTAACCACCGTTACCCACGCCCACCCCGACACACACACACACACACACTGTCCCGATGGAAGTTTCCACATACATACACACACACACACACACACACAACCACACATACACACACAACCACACAGACACACACAGTGTCCCTGTGAAGTCCCCCATACTCACAAAAGCATTGTCCCCTATAAATTGTATAAGATTTTTTTAAATATATTGCATATTTGTACACAACCCATTTGTATATTTGTTGTACAGTTGTCTAAAGTGTTACTCTAGTTTATGCATTAGTTGTGTGTTTTATTCCGGTTGGGGCCCCGCACCAGGCCATCATTGGAAATAAGAAGTTGTTCTTAATTGATTCTGCCTGGTTAAATAAAGGTAAAATAAACATTTAAAAAAAGAAATAAACACACACACACACATCTTGTCCACACACACTGTCCCTATGAAGTCCCCTATACACACACACAGTGTCCCTGTCCCTCATACTCACAAAAAAAATGTCCCCTATACACACACACACACACACACACACACACACAAATGTTGTCCACACACACTATCCCTATGAAGTCCCCTATACACACACACACACACACACACACACACACAAATATTGTCCATACACACACTGTCCCTATGAAGTCCCACGCACACACACACACACGCACACGCACACACACACGCACACACACACACACAGCCCCTGCGAAGTGTCCAGACATCCATCATACAGCCAGCATGAGGGCGACGGGCTGAAAGACAGACAGAGGGATGGAGGATGGGGGGAGGGAGGAGGAGAGGAGGGGAGCGAGGGGAGGGAGGCTTCTAGAAGTCAGGGCTGGAGGAGGATGAGGATGAGCAGGGGGAAAGAGGGAGGGAGAAAAGGAGGACGTCTTTTGTCTCCGCTCGCTTCATTAACACCCGCACAGCAGGTTGAGAAAACTCTCTCCTCCCCTATGGCTTCATGTCTAATCCAAACCTAGCTAGCTGTCACACGCTGGTATTGATAAGCTAATACAGTATGCTAAGCTAAATACCCAACATCAGCATATGAAAGAAAGTAATACACAAGTCTTTCTAACGGAGTGTCCAATCAGCGTTCTTAGGAATCTCGGGTTTGACAGTAAAATGTAGCTACAGTTCAGCGCGACGACCGTTGATAAAAAGCTAAGTTGTCTCCGGGTTAAGACACGCCACCTCAGTCCATCCGCACGCTGACGGATTCACGCGCTTCCGGGAACTACCTGCGTTAGCGTAGCGACGGCTTTAATCCCTACAGTCGATCTCCGAGCTGATCTGTAAAACTAACAGGCGGTTTAGGCTAATCTAGCTAAAGCGCGTCCATTCAACCCCATTCACCCCTATTCAGCGCATATTTACATAGCAAAGCCGGAAAGCTGAATGGTTTTCCCCCCCGGGCCCCCTGGGGCCCCCGGGCCGCGGCGGGTCAGGGCGCCCCGGTGTTCAGCAGGGTTGGGTCGAGGGACCCACAAGGTTGGTTGGAGGGTTAGCGGTACCGCCGCGCTGACCGCTATCTCGGCCGCGGTCACAGGTACGGGAGAGATTGCGATCGTTGCGAAAAGTGTTATGACCCGGATTATAGTGGGGCGAGAGGGGGGGGGGGGGGGGGGGGGGGTGCGTGTGTGTGCGTGCGCGTGTGTGTGAGGAGTAATGAGGGGGTGACAGAAGAGAGGGGCCCTGCAGCTAACCTCTGACCCCAACGCCGATTTGTACTTGATTGACCTCTGACATCCAACCAAACTCCCCTGAAACCGGATCGACAACGCGCGCACACACACACACACAGACACACACACACACACAAACGGTTCCTCTTTCTACATTCTCTACGTTTGTGTAACCTTTATTAATCCAGGTTAGTCCGGCTAGAAGATAGAATCTCTTCTTCAGGAGAAACCTTCTCTGATTTCTGATGCAGCCTTCTGTTCATCTTAATTACATTCCATCAGTGAAGACCTGATGCAACACACACACACACACACACTCACATGCACACACACACGCACACACACTGCTGAGGATTTGGGATATGTGGCTGAGAAGGTACAAAAGAATGTGTGTGTGTGTGTGTGTGTGTGTGTGATGGGGGTCTGTGGACAGCCACCATGTTTTTGTAAGCGTTTGTGAAGAATAGAGGATGAGGCCCAAACACAGAGACCACTCCTCCTTCCTCCCCTGACCGCTGTGTTTACATTTCACTGCTGTGACCCCGCCCCCTGGGAGGAGTCACATCTCACCTTCCTGACACACACACACACACACACACACACACAGACACACACGTGCACGCACAGACACACATCAACTTTAATTTATATAACCCAAACCCACATCCTTCTGGCTGTGGAGCGACAGGCCAAACAAACACGCACCACGATAGAGAACATTCCAGAGACGAGACGAGCAGACCCCTCAGTCACAGCCCCCTGGTCACACACACACACACACACACGCACGCGCACACACACACACACACACACACACACACACACACACGCACACACACACACTGTACATAAAAAAACATACACACACACTAGGGGTGGGAGAAATATTTTCCTTTCCGGTATAATAGCCACATTTCTTCCGGTTAACCGGTTACCCGTTAAGCAATTAGCGCTAATTAATGAGACTAAAATAGGCCTAACTTTACCTGGGTTTTGATACAGGCAACTTTGCAAAAAGCATGAGAGCGGCACTTATAGAACTTCCTTCTATCAATGATAATAATGTGACAAAAACACAGCGATGAAGAGAGAAACACGCTTTAATAAACAAGCGTTGCCGTAGCACCACAGCTGTAGGCTACAGATACAAAAACGGACACGGAGACACGGAGCCTGCGTTGTGCATTCAGAAAATTATAGCCCGTATATCAGAAGTTGTCGGCACGAAAAAATCACGGACACGAGTCTGATTCAATCTCTAAAATAAAACACTATAGGCCAACTCGGTCAAACAATCTGCACTTGATCCCATCTCCATCCCTACGCATACGAGCTCTGTCAAAACCAACAACGAACTACTCTCGATATGACAAAACAATGAACATTTGTCAGGAATCAGGATATATGATGGATATATTGGGTTTAGTGTAAGAGGAAGCTGTAGACTTCTTCACTCGTCCCTATTCCCTAGCGAGCCTTCCTATGAAACAAAAGACGAGACGGAATAAAACGGCGTTATTATAACGAACGAAGAAGAACGTCTGATCGCGATCACATCGTCACTTGCATTACGTCCATAGAAACGGACTCGACAGATTCATTTAATTTCATAATTATAGTGGCTGGTTAACGTTTTTTTTTTTTATTATACATGATTTAAATTGCAAAAAAACAAATACAGGTTAGTGATTTTTAGTAACCGGTAAGGCATTTGAAGGCTCTCTGATCTGGTTAACCGGATTACCGGTTAACCCCTCCCACCACTAACACACACACATATACATGCACATAGACACGCACATACACACGTGCACACACACGCACACACACACACACTGTACATAAAAACATACACACGCACACACACACACACTGTACATAAAAACATACACACGCACACACACACACTACACCTCTCTTCAACTTCCCCCCTTCGTTTATCCTTCATCGACTATTCTCTCCCTCCATTTCTCTTCCTTTCTCCATCCCTCCTTTCCTGTCGGACCTCCACAACAGCGTCAGCGTCGGAGTAATCGCCGACCGATTAAGTAAACACACAAACATGATCCGGCCCCTCCGCCGTGGAGAGGGGGCGGGGCCCTGCCAGGGGGGGGGGTGCAGACGGAAAGACAGACGCTGAATGGGTTAACGGCCGCTCATCCATCCCGACTCCACCTCACTTCCTGTCCTTCACCGACCGGCAGGAAGTGAGGTAGGGAGGAGTGTTTCTGGTTTCACCTCCAGCTATGCTCATGGAGGCAAAATGGTGAATTCACCCCTCTGTGTGTGTGTGTGTGTGTGTGTGTGTGTGTGTGTGTGTGTGTGTGTGTGTGTGTGTCCTGCGTCCGTGGCACTGGCTAGATTCTCCCGGTGCTGACGAGGAGTGTGATGAGCTTTGTGAAATGCTCTCTGAGAGGCTCTGAAAGCAGCTACGTTGTTCTACAGCCCTGGGCTGTTGTAAAAGGAAAGGTGTGTGTGTGTGTGTGTGTGTGTGTGTGTGTGTGTGTGTGTGTGTGTGTGTGTGTGTGTGTGTGTGTGTGTGTGTGTGTGTGCGTGTGCGTGTGCGTGTGTGTGTGTGCGTGTGTGTGTGCTTCTATGGCTAAAGACAACCACTGTTGTCGACCAGGAATAGTGGCTGTGCCCCTCGATACCGACGCTCTTCACTCCTTTCTCTCTCTCTCTCTCTTCCTCTCTCTCTCTTTTCCTCTCTCTCTCTCTTCCTCTCTCTCTCTTTTCCTCTCTCTCTTTTCCTCTCTCTCTTTCTCTATCTATCTCTAGCCTCTTTTGAAACAATAAAATATAACTTTTGTTTTGAAAAAAACATGGCTTTATATACAGTAGGAGAGGAGAGGAGAGGAGAGGAGAGGAGAGGAGAGGAGAGGAGAGGAGAGGAGAGGAGAGGAGAGGAGAGGAGAGGAGAGGAGAGGAGAGGAGAGGAGAGGAGGAGGGGCGTGGGGAGAGGAGATGAGAGAAGAGGAGGAGAGGACAGGAGGGGAGGGGAGGGGAGGAGGAAGGGAGGGTGAGAGAAATGACCTACAAACCTCTTGTAACCCCCACACCTGCCTGAGCACATTAGACTGAAATAACACACACACACACACACACACACACTCGCCAACACACACACCCCTCCTCTGGGCCATGTTTATACCCTCACACACCGGTGCTGCTACCCCTGCCAAGAGGTGGTAACCTCCCTAACCACCAAAACACCAGCTGGCTATTAGACTGTTCCCACTTACACACACACACACACACACACACACACACACACACACACACACACACACACACACACACACACACACACACACACAACCCAGTGTGGTTCTCTCAAGCAGACTTTACCAAACAACCTAAGGTTGGAGAGGCCACAGAGAAAGAGAGAAAAAGAGAGAGAGAGAGAAAGAGGAAAAGAGAGATTTGGCAATATTGACACTTTTCATTAATGCTAATTAAAGCAAAACTTTTCACCTGATTTCATAAAGCATATTGAATATATATATATATATATATATATATATATAGAGAGAGAGAGAGAGAGAGAGAGAGAGAGAGAGGGAGAGAGAGAGACAGAGAGAGAGAGAGAGACAGAGAGAGAGAGAGACAGAGAGAGAGAGAAAGAGAGGGTGAGAGAGAGAGAAAGACAGAGAGAGAGAGAGAGAGACAGAGAGAGAGAGAGAGAGAGAGAGAGAGATAGAAGGGCAGCGCCTGGACAGTCCCCAGTGTGGGGGTGATGCAGTTGCATAAGTTACTACGTGAGCGCGGAGTTAGCGTTTGATATACTGTAGCAGAGCAGAGTGAGAGTGTGTGTGTGAGTGTGTGTTCGGGTCGTGAGATAGAGGAGTGTTGTGTGAGTGTGTGTTCGGGTCGTGAGATAGAGGAGTGTGTGCGTGAGTGTGTGTTCGGGTCGTGAGATAGAGGCAGGGAGAATGTCATTTGGCTATTTAATGAGGGCTGCAGGCTGAGTGCTGGTGTGAGTGTGTGTGTACGTGTACATGTGTGTGTGTGTGCGTATGTGTGTGTGTGCGTGTGTGTACCGTACGTGTGCGTGTATGTGTGCGTGTACTGTATGTGCGTGTATGTGTGTGCATTTGCGTGTGTGTGCATTTGTGTGTGTGTATGTGTGTGTGTGAGAGAGAGATAGAGAGAGAGAGAGAGAGAGAGAGAGAGAGAGAGAGGGGCAGACCTCTACAGTCGGCTCGGCTAGACAAAGGCTCCCTTCATAGCTTGGACACAGACCAGCATGTCCGTCTCTCCGTGTCTCCGTCCGCCTGTCCGTCCGCGTCTCTCCGTCCGTCCCCACATTTAAACAGCATATACGCCGTAAAAAAGACGGCCTATTGTCGTGGCCCCCGGCCTGGACTTTGCCCGGACTTTGCCAGGCCGGTAGCGAACGGCGCGCCGCCGCGAACAAACTCAGCCATCCAGTTTCCTGACAGTAACGAGGGCTGAGAGGAGGAAGGCGGCCCAGAGGCGTGGGAGAGGCCGCGGGGGGAGCAGGGGGTGTCGGAAGGGTGACGGGGGGGTGTGAGGGTTGGCCACGGGTGAGCTGCCCAGCGGGGAACGGCGTCAGGAGTTCACGGCCCTGACGCTCCGTAAACAAAGACGTTGCACACGGCTAGCTCGCTCGCGCTAATAGGATAACACGGGGCTAGGATGATAACGGGGGCTAGCTCGCTAACACTAATAGGATAAAAACGCGGGGGGGTTACTGTAGCCGGCTATCGCTAACGAAGCGGACGCGGGGGGCTAGCTCGCTAGCGCCGACGGGGAAGGCGCGCGGGCTAGCTCGCTAGCACTAATAAAGATAAAACAGGGCTAGCACTCTAGCGCTAACAAGGATTATCACAACAGTGTGGCGCCACCTGTCTCCATGTAGCAATTAGAGGCCTGAAAATGAGGTGCCAATTAGCAGGAACAGAGGAATGATGGAATTAGAAAGAATGGAGACAGGGAGGGGAGACGAGAGGGAGGGAGGGAGGGAGAGGAGGGGATAGTGGGGGGAGGTGGGAAAGGGGGAGGGAAAGAAGGCTGAGAATGTGTGTGAGAGGGAGAGAGAGAGAGAGAGAGAGAGGGAGAGAGAGAGAGAGAGAGGGAGAGAGAGAGAGAGAGAGAGAGAGAGAGAGAGAGAGAGGAAACACAATGAAGGAAAACTGGAGGAAGCCCTGCAGGTCAGTGTTGGGCCACAGAGCCAGCTGTAACCGACCAATCACGCGGCGGCGCGAGCTACTCCCGTGGGCCGAGAGGGTGAATGGAGGGAGGATGGAGAGATGGAGGGAGGGAGATCAAAGAGTGGCAGAGAGAGAGAGAGAGAAGGAGAGAGAGGGGGCATGGGAAGGGTAGCGGCATCCCATGAAGAGCAGAAGTGTTAGATGAGTTGCCAGGGAGGGTGTGTGCTTAACACAGGCCCACAGCTACTGGTCGACACTCAACGAACAGAACCCGTTTGTAAGAGCAGGAGAACCCTACAGAAGAAAGGGGTTCCAGATAGAACACGCACCGTTTCTTGTTGGGCACCTGATAACAGGCGTTCACACCCCTCCTCCTGCTCCCTGGCCGACCTCTGACCCCTCACCCCAGGGCCTAAATAAGGGACAGGAAGTGTGAGACTGGTCACACTGAACCCACTGATACTGTAGAGCTGCAGCAGAGGGACAAGCACTGGTGGAGTAATGCACACTACAAACTACTCAACACACACTACACACTACAAACTACTCAACACTCACTACACACTACAAACTACTCAACACACACTACAAACTACTCAACACTCACTACACACTACAAACTACTCAACACACACTACACACTACAAACTACTCAACACTCACTACAAACTACAAACTACTCAACACTCACTACACACTACAAACTACTCAACACACACTACACACTACAAACAACTCAACACACTCTACACACTACAAACTACTCAACACACCCTACACACTACAAACTACTCAATACACCCTACACACTACAAACTACTCAACACTCACTACACACTACAAACTACTCAACACTCACTACACACTACAAACTACTCAACACACCCTACACACTACAAACTACTCAACACACCCTACACACTACAAACTACTCAACACACCCTACACACTACAAACTACTCAACACACTCTACACACTACAACTACTCAACACACAGCAAACTACGCAACACACACTCTACACACCACAAATTACTCTACACGCACACACACACACACGCTACAAAAACTACTCAACATACTCTGCACAAACTACAAACTACTTTAGGAATGGGGAGGGAGTTATCATTCACAGAATGGAACCAAATATGAATCCAAAGACGAACCTGTGCTGCTGGCGGTGCGACTGCAATACCTTAAACACACGGGGAAGACATCTTAAAGTCGCACTGAAATGGACATTTGAGATCATCTAACTTCCGTAGTTTGACGTATTTCCGACGCAAACCAGCTATGAGGGTGGGACATATGTTTAGAGGAATTTGATTGGAACATTGACAAGTGGACGGGTTTGAAGAAATTTAGACAGATTCGATAGAATGATAGTGTTGATTGACGGGTGGATGTTGTGAGATTATTGTCAAATCTAAGGTACCTGTTGTCGTCATTGCACGTGACCTACCGTTTTCCAGGATGTCAGAAATTATATACTTTGATATAAGATTACAACAAAAGTAGAATTTTGTAAATATTTTGGCATACATCGTTGAATAGGTGAACACTATGACCAATTATGTGAACCAAAATGGGACAGAATGCTTTTTTCATTTCACTGCGACTTTAAACATCACTCCTTCTAACCAACTACAACGAATAAACAAACTCACAGTCAGGCTGTTATTCCTCACCGGGATCCAGAGAGAGCAGAGGCAGAACGAGGGAAACGAAAAGTGAAAGAGCCGATTCCACCGCCCAGGCACAATGAGGCGATGACATCCCTGTCCTGTCCTGTCCTGTCCTGCTCGGGGGTGACCGGGGATGAACAGGTGTGGAGGTCAACCCCCGGGGTCTTCAGCCCAGCTCCTGCCCCCAAATATAGAGCTTCCTCCGCTGGGAGGGTCCCAGAGGTCAGCTAGCCTATCGCTGCAGCAGCCCGGCCCTGGCCCTACACACACACACACACACACGCACGCACGCACGCACGCACGCACACGCACACGCACACGCACACACGCATACAAACACACACGCACACACGCACGCACGCACGCATACACACACACACACGCACGCACACACATAAACTAGGTTTGCAGATTTCAAGGAATTTCATTAATCGATAACTGTTAACCTTAAAGCAATACATAGCGTTTTCTCCGGTTTTCTCGGAACTGCGCCCCCACAGGCTCTGCGAGTAAGTGCACTGTCGTACTGTCGTAAAGTTATCAGATTGTCTTTTTCTTTTTCTGTCTTCCTCCGTAATGTTTCGCTTCGGTTTTCTCACCTCCGCCATGATATCATTGAGCTAAAAAACGCATGATATCCATAGACGCAGGAATAGTTAGCTACTACTGTGTTGTTTAAGCACAACGTTGCGCATGCGCACTTCGACTGAATGCTTGCGTCCCAGGGGCGCGAGTTTTAAAAGGTAATAAATGTCAATGTATTATTTTTCTGAGTAGACTGTTTGGACGATTCAGCTTACTTTTAGTAAATCTAATTGGAGAATGAGCACCAGACATGTTTGTAAAGGTCCAAATATCGCGATGTATTGCTTTAAAAAACACTAGTCGGTTAATTGATAAGAACGTCCCACGCCGGACTGCCCTTTGCTCGCTTCATTTTTTTGTCTTCTTCCGCTGTGTCGTTGAAATTTCCCAGCATCCCAATTAGCCTTCACTACATGGCGTAGCGCCCTCATGTGCAGTCAAACCCTAAATCGTGATTACATTTCATGCAACTCCCGTTGATAACGTTCGTTCCAAAAATAAAAGTTCCGTTCCATTAACAAGCAATTAATCGAGTAACCAAATCTTACTCGAGTTAATTCTTATCAGCGATTAATCGATAGTCGATTAACTATTAACATCCCTAACATAAACTTACCAAGCCCACGCACAAGCACATACAGAACACACAACAACCCCCCCCCATCCCCCTATAGTACACTACCAACACATACACTCGACCAAGCACACACACACACACACACACACACACACACACACACACACACGCACACACACACACGCCTCCTTCCTCCCCCTGTCTCTAATGACAAGCCATTAAGATCCGTATCGTCCTGCTACCTGAAAACATGGCTTCTCATTTCCCCCCCTCTCACCTCCTGCTCTCTGGCCCTGGGAGGCCTGGCAGGAACAGAGGAGCCGTGTGTGTGTGTGTGTGTGTGTGTGTGTGTGTGTGTGTGTGTGTGTGTGTGTGTGTGTGTGTGTGTAGAGGGGGAAACACGAGATCGACCTGCCACCCCTACAATGACCTCTGACCCCCTTGATCCGCCGCACACACACACACACACACACACACACACACCAGCCTCTCTGATGTCACGGATTCCTCAACGGAGGTGACTCGGGCTGAATGGCTGCAAAGTATAAGGGAGCCCTCTGTGTGTGTGTGTGTGTGTGTGTGTGTGTGTGTGTGTGTGTGTGTGTGTGTGTGTGTGTGTGTGTGTGTGTGTGAGTCTGTGTGTGTGTGTGCGAGAGAGTCTGCGTGTGTGTGTGTGTTTGTGTGTGTGTGTGTGTGTATGTGTGTGTGTGTGTGCGAGTCTGTGTGTGTGTGTGTGAGAGAGTCTGCGTGTGTCTGTGTGTGTGTGTGTGTGTGTGTGTGTGTGTGTGCGTGTGTGTGTGTGTGTGTGCGCGCGAACACAAAGCCTCCAGGTAACTCCGGGGAAGCTCGTGTTTCTGTGGTCTAAACATTCCAGGTCTCGGCGGCGGACGCGGCGCTCGTCCAAGCCCGGGAGCGTTTCCCCGGACAGACAGCTAGCTCCTCCCCCCCCGACACCCACAACACAGGGAGCAAAGTGCCTCGCTGAAAGACATGATGCTTGTAACCGTAGGTGTGTGATCACCAATTCACCACCTCCGGTTGACCTCCGGTTCACCTCCGGCTGGCATCCGACCGACTGCTGGCTCGCGGCGCGCTAGCCTTAGCCCATCTCCGGGTAAGCTAGGCTAACGGCTGACAGGCTGACAGGCTTGACCCGGGCTACAGGTAGGCAGGTATGGAGTTTGAACCCAGGCCGCCGCGGGCAGAGCAGGGGGGGGGATTATGTTTGCAAATCCCCGGCCGGTTGGATAATCCTAACATGCTCGCGGAGTCGATGGATGATAACTTCTTCCCAGAGCCCTCCGACTGCCAAACGCTACCGGCCCGGATAAACCCCGGGACTCATCCTTGATATCGTCCAACGGGGGGTGACAGGCAGCCGGCTACTACCCCCGAAACATTTGGATTTAATGCGTTACACATGTGACGGCTTTCTGGACAAACTTCAGAGGATTTTTTTAATCCCGGACTGACCGGATTCCAAAAAGGGAATTTCACTGAAGTGAATCTCTGGTCCTGGACTATGGTTGGAGGAAAACCTAAATCTCCCAAGTTCAAAGACATACATTGTCGGTCTTTTCTTTGTCTTTCTCATAGGGCGTATACCAGAAGACTAGTCGTTAGAGGACTACATCTGCAAAGGCTTCAGTATAGACAGCAATGGAGAGACAAGGAGAAAGATCTTCAAAGCACCCATACAGTGTCCCTCAACTCCATTAAGGCACTCACAGTTTACACCAGACTGTCACTAGTCTTCGCACACACACACACGCGCACACACACACACACACGCGCCCTCTGACAGCATATCCTGTATATAAACACAGCATCGGCGAGAGAGCTTTCACCGTGTGTCCGCGTCTCTCTTTAACGAAGCCTGCGCTGCAATTCCCCGGCATGAGTGTGAACATCAATCTGCCCCCAACGCCAGAAAAGAAAACAGTGTTTGACACTTCCAGGGACCCGGCCAGGCCCGGCTAAGCCACTCCGGAGCGGAGTCCCGCGGTTCAGAATAAAGCTGTCTGTCCCGTCTCGGTCCAGATTAATGACCTGTTCTAAAAGCCCCTCTATTCAACAGCGAATATCACGTTGTGGATTTATGGTTCGAACCGAGTTTACACATTAAAAAGGGTCCGCGTTCTTATGCCTTCCAAACTCTAGAACGGTTTAACTACCTGAAAATCACGTTTTTGGGGCTGAGATGAATGTGCTTGCAAAGAAAGTCAAACAGAGACAGAGAAAATGTCATGGGGATCATAAACGTCGATGAATAACCTTTACTGTTAATTTTCCGTGTGAAAGTTTCTGATTTAACTGGCGGAAATTCAAAAAGGAGGACAATCGACCGACAAATCTCTACACGGTAAAAACCTAAACTCAATAAATCGATGGGTTTTATATAGACTTAGCGAAGCTTAGCCGTTAAACAAAGGTCGCATCCCAAAAAGCTTCACACAGAGCCCCCGTGGAGAGCTCAGACGGTCCAGGTTCCCCGTCACCTTCTCCTCTCTCTCCGCCAGAGCTTCCTTCGCTGTACGGCGCGCGCGGGGGTCAGGAGTTCACCTGTAGCCCGCGGCCGGTCTCTCATTTCAATAAGCGCTATCAGCGGCGCGGCGGCCATTAAAGCCACAGAGATGGCGGCGCGGAGATAGAGGTGTTTTTCGCGGGCCGGCGCTCTGCCCCTCGCACGCCACGGAGCGCCTGTGACCTTTACAGCCCCGCCCTGACGAGGACGAGGACGGGGCGTGGGACTTCTGAGAGAGAGAGAGAGAGAGAGAGGGAGGGAGATAAAGAGAGAGAGAGAGAGAGAGATAAAAAGAGAGAGAGAGAGAGCAAGAGAGAGAGGGAGGAAGAAAAAGAGAGAGAGAGAGAGAGAGAGAGAGAGGGAGGGAGATAAAGAGAGAGAGAGAGAGAGAGATAAAAAGAGAGAGAGAGAGCAAGAGAGAGAGGGAGGAAGATAAAGAGAGAGAGAGAGAGAGAGAGAGAGAGAGAGAGATACAAAGAGAGAGAGAGAGAGAGAGAGGGAGGGAGGTTAAAAGAGATAGAGAGAGGGAGAGAGAAAGGGAGATAAAGAGAGAGAGAGAGAGAGAGGGAGATAAAGAGAGAGAGGGAGGGAGGAAGAGAGAGAGAGAGAGAGGGAGGGAGAGAGAGAAAAAGAGAGAGAGGGAGGGAGGGAGATAAAGAGAGAGAGAGAGAGAGGGAGGAAGAGAGAGAGAGAGAGGGAGATTAAAAGAGAGAGAGGGAGGGAGATAAGGAGAGAGAGAGAGAGAGAGAGAGGGAGGAAGAGAGAAATAAAGAGAGAAGCATCTGGTGGTAAGATCCTTAGCTATGTGTGGTCTCAGAACTATCATCTGGGTCTAATAAGATTTCTTTTGGTGTACTGTATAGGTACGGTGGACGGGAATGTGACCTGACCTCGCTGTAGCACGGTACAGACAGACTAACAGAATAGAACTGACTCTCTAACAGCGTGTGTCCAGTAGTCGTGTCCAGCAGACTGCACACTACTCAACTAACTAACTAACAACTTGTTGTGGGTTACATTAGAAAGCCATGTGTATCCAGTAAGAGAGGGCTATTGAATTATACAATCCTTCCTTCTCTCTCTCTCTCTCTCTCTCTCTCTCTCTCTCTCTCTCTCTTTCTCCCCCTCCCTCTCTCTCTCTCTCTCTCTCTCTCTCTCTCTCTCTTACTCCCCCTCCCTCTCTCAAACTTTTCTGGGTCTTTGCAGTGATCTGATGACGGAATCTACTGATAAAATTTGATCATCTTATTGGTCTGAAATCTATGTTTGCTAAATGATCAGAATTTAAATCATCCAGCGATTTTTGAGCGTTTGATCCGATTTATTTCGAATGCAGGAACCAAAGGAAAACAAATGGGAAACACGAGATCAGACGGCCGACCGGTCAGCGAATCAACAACACCGCAAGTCACAAGTCGTCCGGAGTAACTCAATCTAGCGCTGCTGCCCCTGCCCCCGTAGACAGACCAGGGGGCGGGAGGAACAAAGACCCCCTTGAGGAGGAGAGGAGAGGAGAAGGGGAGAGGAGAGGAGAGGACGTGGAGAGGAGAGGAGAGGAGGAGATCGGGCCGGAAGAGGAGCGGAGAGACCGTGTCCAGGTCCGGCCGTCCGTCCGGATTGTCCGAGGTAGCGTCGGCGTGCGTACCCCCCCCACCGCCTCGGCCCCGCCCCTCCCCCCCACCCCGCCCCCGTTTCCACCGCGGAGTTTTCAGGGATGATTAGGTTCCGCTGAATTAGCGGATATTCCTCGGCATGTTTGTCGACATCCAGCCACTAGAGATTGCATTACATTTAGCCATGATGCTGACAAAGATTGCATTACGCTCGCCGCGACGCGGGATCGGGCGAAAAAAAAGGCCCTCGCTCCTTGACAGGGGCTCTTTGTCTGTGGGCGGGAGCTGGCCAGATGTCAGGGCCGGTCTTGGACCTCCGCCATCCCAGGAGAGACTCGAGAGAGACCTCTGGTCTGTCTGCCTGTCTCTCTCGTTCTCTCTTATTCTCTCTCTCGTTCTCTCTTATTCTCTCTCTCGCTCTCTCTCTCTCACTCCCTCTCTCTCTATTTTTAACAGTGTAGCGGCGTGTTTCTAAATTGTTTGATGTTTAGTGTTTTGTAAGGATGTTTAAATAAAAGGCATCAGCAGTCTCTCTCTCTATCTCTCTCTCTGTCTCTCTCTCTCTCTCTCTCTGTCTCTCTCTCTCTCTCTCTCTCTCTCTCTCTCTCTCTCTCTCTCTTTATCTAGCAGGAATGCTTTAGAGTTTATTAGGATATACTAGACCGCTGGCCTCTGCCATCTAATAAATAAACTCATCTTCCCAGCCTGCCTTGCATGAAGCCCCCAGTGTTCCAGAAGTCCAGACCAGCCCGGGATCAGGTGTACCAGAGAAGACAATGTGGGCTCATACACACACTCGCTACACACACGCACACACACACACACACACACACGCTCACACACGCACACACACACTCGCTACACACACACACACACACACTCACTACAGACACACACACTCGCAAAAAACACAAACACACACACTCTCACTACAGACACACACACACACACTCACTACAGACGCACACACGCACACATACTCTCACTACAGACAGGCACACACACACACACACTCACTACAGACACACACTCGCAAAAAACACACACACACACACTCTCACTACAGACACACACACACACTCACTACAGACACACACACACATGCACACATACTCTCACTACAGACAGGCACACACACACACACTCACTACAGACACACACACTCGCAACAAACACACACACACACACACTCTCACTACAAACACACACACACACACACACACACGCACACACATGCACTCACTACAGACAGACAGAAAGACACACACGCACGCACACCCCCACATGCACACATTCAAGCCTCAGACAATGCAGCATTTGTGGACAGCAGCAGGTCAATAAGATAAGAATGTATTAGAGGAGAACACTCTTCAATTATGTGGAGATGAGTATCAGATGTAAATATGTGTAGCGGTGTGTGAGAGCGTGTCACGCTCCGGGCTTGTTCCTGCTGACATTAACATGTCCTACAGCCCCGGCCTGTGATCAGACCCACACACACACCGATACACCGGCTTATCTCTGACACTGATAAACGCTGATTACTAGCATCACACACTCACACACACACACACACTCCCACACACACACTCACTCACTCACTCGCACACACTCACTCACTCACACACACACTCACTCACTCGCACACACACACACACTCACTCACTCGCATACACACACACACACTCACTCACTCACTCACACACTCACTCACTCGCGCACACACACTCACTCACTCACTCACTCACTCACACTCACTCACTCACTCACTCACTCACTCACTCACTCACTCGCACAGACACACACAAACACACACACACACACACACACACACTCACAGTCACTCACTCACACACACACTCTCACTCACTCGCACAGACACACACAAACACACACAAACTCTCTCTACATTATTCGTCAATGGCCTTTATTGTGTTATCGTCAAAAGGTGATCACTAAATAAAAACAAATTGATGATGACAAAAACTATGACGAAATCTATTGACATGTTTGTCAACGAACAAAAAGTAGACGAAAACGTTAGGGAGGGACAGTTTGTAAAAGTAAAAGTTGTGGCTCAAGCTGAAAAAAAACTTGAACACAATCCAGGAGAAATGTATTTGATATTTGATCAGTCTAATAGATCCTCCAGGTCTAGTCTATAGTTCCCTCCAGGAGTATATTTCAGTTTGGAAATTCTAGAGAGATGGTTAAATAACGCTTTACACTTTAACCAAACACATTCTACTGTAGATTTAGTCGACAAAATCTTAATGCTATTTAGTCAACTAAAACTAGACTAGAACTAAAACAATTCCGATGACTAAAATAGGATTAAAACTAAATAGCAGTTTAGTAAAACGACTATGACTAAAACTAAAACAACTCTGACACACACAGACACACTAGCACGCACACACACACACACACACACACACACACACACACTCTCTCTCTCTCTCTCTCCCCACCCCCTCTGCTCACCAGGGCATTCTGAATTAGCGTCACCCGAAGCGGAACGCTGTCCATCAAAGAGGGCCCCTACTCTGCAGGTGTCGACTCGCGTGCCTGCAGGACCCCTACCCTTACCCCGCAGGTGTCCACTCATATGCCTGCAGGACCCCCCCCCCCACCCACCCCCGCCCCAGCTGTCCACTCACATACCTGCACGACCCCCTCCACTGCAGGTCATCTGCAGGACCCCTGCGCCTACCCTGCAGGCGTCCACTCGGATGCCTGCAGGACCCCTACCCCCATCAAAGTGAAGCGTGTCCTCCCAAACACCCAAATACAGCAGTACCTGCCCTACAGTGGAGTCGACCCCTGCTGGAGAGAGAGCAACACACACTGTGAAAAAGAACAAAGATGGAGGGAGGGTGTAAAGATATAAATGGTAAATGGACTGCACTTATATAGCGCTTTCCCACCTTAGCGGCACTCAAAGCGCTTTACAATGGCCTCTCATTCACCCATTCACAGTAGCTGCCATGCAAGGTGCTAACCTGCTCATTGGGAGCAATTTGGGGTTAGGTGTCTTGCTCAAGGACACTTCGACATGTGGACAGTCGGAGCTGGGATTCGAACCGCTGACCCTTCGATCACTGAACGACCCGCTCTACCAACTGAGCTACAGCCGCCCCCAAAAGATGAAAGGAAGGATTGGCTTCAGTAGGGGACACGCTTCACTACGATAAAACCATGAGGCCAGTCCGTCCCAAACTCAGAGAGCGAGTCTGCTGGTATTACGGCAGGCGGGGAGGGAGAGACTCGGAGAGAGACAAGCCCGAGGCCGTGGCCCAGAAACGGAAGGATGGAATCCCTCGTTCCTGATCTCTAACGGGCCGTGAAGTTGAGGACATCTTAAACTTCTGAGTGGCCGACATGAAAGCCTCGAAAGCTTGAACGCAGGCGTTTAAGGGTTAATTTGGCATAAGGAGCAGGATGGCAGCGGTGTGTGTGTGGATGTGTGAGAAAGAGAGAGAGAGAGAGACACACACACACTGGAAAAACAATTACCCCCACCTAACTGTGCGGGAACAGGCCCTGGGTCTCTTGGGGGGAGGGGGGAGGATTGTCCCGTTCTCGCTCAAACCCACGGAGCACCTTGGGAATCCGGCGGTCCGGAGATCTGAGCGGATTCCGTCCCAGGAATGCCGGGGTGTCGCGTTTCTCAGGTTTATTTAGGAAACGGGTTCAGTCCAAACAGGGATTAAAGGTAATCCCCAGAGTCCTGCTTGGGGATCCTAAAGACTTTCTGCCTCCGCTTGTGTCCGAAGCTGCTAATCTGGGTCTTTACTGCAGCGGTGAAGGCTTCAGACAGGTGTGTGTGTGTGTGTGTGTGTGTGTGTGTGTGTGTGTGTCTGTATGTGTGTGCTTGCAAAAGCGTGCATTTGAGTGTATGCGTGTACTGTAGGTGTGTGTGTGTGTGTGTGTGTGTCCAAACACACATCGATCGTGTCCCTTCTAAGATGTTATTGTCATCGCAGCCTGCGGTCGGTGCCTCGTGGCTGATTGCACAGAGGTGGCAAACACTGCTGGAAGTATGGTGCCCCCTTGGGGCCACAAAGCACTGGGACACATCTCCCTGGTCCCCCGGGCTTTGAGACAATGCTCTCATACGTGTGTCCTTGTGTATGTGTGTGTGTGTGTGTGCGTGTGTGTGCCGACCTTCAAGGAACAGGGTACAACGTACAACGAACAGCTTAGCGGGCTCCAGTCTGCCTGTCTAGCGGTCTGGCTGGTCTAAGAGCCTCGTAGTGACCTGTCCTCCGTCTGTCATCGCGGTGTCACCACCTCCGGTAGACCTCCTAGCCCTGGTGTGACAGCAACCATCACAACAGCAGCTGTGTGCCTCTTGGCTTCCGGAACCATCTCTACAGGACGATACGGAACAGTCCGAACTAGAGCCAGGCGTCTTATGGTATGATGACCAGCAAGGCATTCTGGGAGACAGTGGTCACAGTGGAGCAACTATGGATCAACAGTAACTGTTTTAGTAACTCGTATCCACAGTCGACACCTAGACAACCAGGTACAATAATAGCTCTATAAGGACACACACACACACACACACACACACACACTCCATCGCTTACACATGTCCGTGCCATCGGAACACAAAGCCCGACGCGGTCACGTTGACAGGAGCTGTTGGCGGCGCACCTGAGCGCGCCCCTGCCGAACAACTGAACGCCTTCTACTGTTACACTGTCTAATGGAGGCGCGGAAAAGCACAGCCCTTCCTAGCTCCGCCCCCGGAGGAGGCGAGGAGCACGCAGACGAGATCGGGAGCTTCGCTCGGCCCCTCCCCCTGCTGTCTATAG
>NC_140239.1:5181930-5186930 GCF_949987555.1 Borostomias antarcticus | reverse complement strand
TGGTTAGTCTGCTACTACCTCACAGTGTACTGGTTAGTCTGCTACTACCTCACAGTGTGGTGGTTAGTCTGCTACTACCTCACAGTGTGGTGGTTAGTCTGCTACTACCTCACAGTGTACTGGTTAGTCTGCTACTACCTCACAGTGTACTGGTTAGTCTGCTACTACCTCACAGTGTGGTGGTTAGTCTGCTACTACCTCACAGTGTGGTGGTTAGTCTGCTACTACCTCACAGTGTGGTGGTTAGTCTGCTACTACCTCACAGTGTACTGGTTAGTCTGCTACTACCTCACAGTGTACTGGTTAGTCTGCTACTACCTCACAGTGTGGTGGTTAGTCTGCTACTACCTCACAGTGTACTGGTTAGTCTGCTACTACCTCACAGTGTGGTGGTTAGTCTGCTACTACCTCACAGTGTACTGGTTAGTCTGCTACTACCTCACAGTGTACTGGTTAGTCTGCTACTACCTCACAGTGTACTGGTTAGTCTGCTACTACCTCACAGTATACTGGTTAGTCTGCTACTACCTCACAGTGTACTGGTTAGTCTGCTACTACCTCACAGTGTACTGGTTAGTCTGCTACTACCTCACAGTGTAGTGGTTAGTCTGCTACTTCCTCATAGTGTAGTGGTCAGGGTTAGGTGGGACCTGGCCAGGGTTAGGAGGGACCTGGTCAGGGTTAGGGGGTACATGGTCAGGGTTAGGGGGTACATGGTCAGGGTTAGGGGGGACATGGTCAGGGTTAGGGGGGACCTGGTCAGGGTTAGGAGGGACATGGTCAGGGTTAGGGGGACCTGGTCAGGGTTAGGGGGGACCTGGTCAGGGTTAGGGGGACCTGGTCAGGGTTAGGGGGACCTGGTCAGGGTTAGGGGGGACCTGGTCAGGGTTAGGAGGGACCTGGTCAGGGTTAGGGGGGACCTGGTCAGGGGGGACCTGGTCAGGGTTAGGGGGACCTGGTCAGGGTTAGGAGGGACCTGGTCAGGGTTAGGGGGGACCTGGTCAGGTTTAGGGGGGACCTGGTCAGGGTTAGGGGGTACATGGTCAGGGTTAGGGGGGACATGGTCAGGGTTAGGGGGGACCTGGTCAGGGTTAGGGGGACCTGGTCAGGGTTAGGGGGACCTGGTCAGGGGGGACCTGGTCAGGTTTAGGGGGTACATGGTCAGGGTTAGGGGGTACATGGTCAGGGTTAGGGGGGACCTGGTCAGGGTTAGGGGGGACCTGGTCAGGGTTAGGGGGTACATGGTCAGGGTTAGGGGGGACCTGGTCAGGGTTAGGGGGGACCTGGTCAGGGTTAGGGGGTACATGGTCAGGGTTAGGGGGTACATGGTCAGGGTTAGGGGGGACCTGGTCAGGGTTAGGGGGGACCTGGTCAGGGTTAGGGGGTACATGGTCAGGGTTAGGGGGACCTGGTGAGATATTACTGACCAAGCAACAGAGGGTCCAGGACAGGGACTGGACAGGGGGGGCAGAGAGGTGGAACAGGAGCAGGGTTAGGGTTACGGCTAGGGGGGGCAGGGGCAGATAGTTTGGGGCAGGGGCAGGGACAGGGGCAGATAGTTTGGGGCAGGGGCAGAGACCAGATAGTTTGGGGCAGGGACAGGGGGCAGATAGTTTGGGGCAGGGACAGGGGGCAGATAGTTTTGGGGCAGGGGCAGAGACAGGGGGCAGATAGTTTGGGGCAGGGAGCAGAGACAGGGGCAGATAGTTTGGAGCAGGGACAGGGGCAGATAGTTTGGGGCAGGGGCAGAGACAGGGGCAGATAGTTTGGAGAAGGGACAGGGGGCAGATAGTTTGGGGCAGGGGCAGAGACAGGGGCAGATAGTTTGGGGCAGGAGCAGAGACAGGGGCAGATAGTTTGGGGCAGGAGCAGAGACAGGGGCAGATAGTTTGGGGCAGGAGCAGGGACAGGGGCAGATAGTTTGGGGCAGGAGCAGATAGTTTGGGGCAGGAGCAGGGACAGGGGCAGATAGTTTGGGGCAGGGGCAGATAGTTTGGGGCAGGAGCAGGGACAGGGACAGATAGTTTGGGGCAGGGGCAGATAGTTTGGGGCAGGAGCAGGGACAGGGGCAGATAGTTTGGGGCAGGGACAGAGGGAAGAGGAGGAACAAGACAAGGGGTTCGAGCAACGCAATGGATAGATGATATATTTCACTGACCATGCACACACACACACACACACACACACACACTAGACGTACAGACAGCCAGAAAGACAGACAGGCCGGCCGAGCAGCTTTGGGCCAGGAGGCCTGGTCAGCAGCAGCAGCAGCAGCAGCGCGGGGTCTGCAGTATAATCACATTTACAGAGAGGCAGCTGGGTTGGATTACTACCAACACAACGAACCCCGCTCTCTCCCAAACCCTCTCTCTCTCAACCTCGCTCTCTCACAAACCCCTCTCTCTCTCACAACCCCTCTCTCTCACAAACCCTCTCTCTCTCAACCTCGCTCTCTCACAAACCCTCTCTCTCTCACAACCCCTCTCTCTCACAACCTCTCTCTCTCACAAACCCTCTCTCTCTCAACCTCGCTCTCTCACAAACCCCTCTCTCTCTCACAACCCCTCTCTCTCACAAACCCTCTCTCTCTCAACCTCGCTCTCTCACAAACCCTCGCACTCTCACAACCTCGCTCTCTCTCAAACCCCTCTCTCTCTCACAACCTCGCTCTCTCACAAACCCCTCGCTCTCTCTCATAACCCTGCTCTCTCACAACCTCACTCTCTCACAACCTCACTCTCTCTCACAACCCCTCTCTCTCTCACAACCCACCTCTCTCTCTCACAACCTCACTCTCTCTCACAACCCCTCTCTCTCTCACAACCTCACTCTCTCTCACAACCCCTCTCTCTCTCATAACCCTGCTCTCTCACAACCCCTCTCTCTCTCATAAACCCTTGCTCTCTCACAACCTCGCTCTCTCACAGCATCACTCTCTCTCACAACCCCTCTCTCTCTCACAACCCACCTCTCTCTCTCACAACCTCGCTCTCTCACAACCTCACTCTCTCTCTCACAACCCCTCTCTCTCTCACAACCCACCTCTCTCTCTCACAACCTCACTCTCTCTCTCACAACCTCTCTCTCTCACAACCCACCTCTCTCTCTCACAACCTCACTCTCTCTCTCACAACCCCTCTCTCTCTCACAACCCACCTCTCTCTCTCACAACCTCACTCTCTTTCTCACAACCCCTCGCTCTCTCACATCCTCGCTCTCTCACAACCCACCTCTCTCTCACAACCCCTCTCTCTCTCACAACCCCTCTCTCTCTCATAAACTCTTGCTCTCTCACAACCCCTCTCTCTCTCTCACAACCTCGCTCTCTCTCACAACCTCGCTCTCTCTCTCACAACCCCTCTCTCTCTCACAACCCCTCTCTCTCTCACAACCTCGCTCTCTCTCACAACCTCACTCTCTCACAACCTCGCTCTCTCTCACAACCTCGCTCTCTCTCTCACAACCCCTCTCTCTCTCACAACCCCTCTCTCTCTCACAACCTCGCTCTCTCACAACCTCGCTCTCTCTCACAACCTCACTCTCTCACAACCCCGCTCTCTCACAACCTCACTCTCTCTCTCACAACCTCACTCTCTCTCACAACCCCGCTCTCTCACAACCTCGCTCTCTCTCACAACCTCACTCTCTCTCACAACCCCTCTCTCTCTCACAACCTCGCTCTCTCTCATAACCTAGCTCTCTCACAACCTCGCTCTCTCTCACAACCTCACTCTCTCTCACAACCCCTCTCTCTCTCACAAACCCTCGCTCTCTCACAACCTCGCTCTCTCACAACCTCACTCTCTCTCACAACCCCTCTCTCTCTCACAACCCCGCTCTCTCTCACAACCTCGCTCTCTCTCATAACCTAGCTCTCTCACAACCTCGCTCTCTCTCACAACCTCACTCTCTCTCACAACCCCTCTCTCTCTCACAAACCCTCGCTCTCTCACAACCTCGCTCTCTCACAACCTCACTCTCTCTCTCACAACCCCTCTCTCTCACAACCCCTCCCTCTCTTCTCTCTCACAACCCCTCTCTCTCACAACCCCTCTCTCTCTTCTCTCTCTCCCCTCACTCTCTCTCACAACCCCTCTCTCTCACAAACCCTTGCACCGTGTCCCCTCGCACTGAGGCGTGATAGAGGAGAGCTTCCTGAGTCAAACACCGCGCGCCCACACACACGCATACACGCACAAACACACACACACACACACACATGTACAGTACACCAAGGTGCTGCGAAATCCTTTGATAATATTTGGAATTTACCAGCGTCACTTACACAATTACTTGATATCAGTTGACGTCAAGTACAAAATTAATCAATTAATTCTATTAGTAGAAATGGATATTCTCTACTTTTCTCTTGGAAGCCTGCATATCTCTACAAAAAACCGACACTACTTTCAGTTGAGGGGTGATAAGTATTTGCGTAAGCTAGCTAACGCAAACACACTCGCTAACGCTACCTGTCAACAGATGGCGATCGTGCCGAAGGCTAGCCAGACGACAGGAAGTATGGATCCACTCAGAAACCGTCCCAGGCCGTACCCTAACCCTAACCAGCCAGGAGCAGCGACCATCCGAGGCCGTACCCTAACCCTAACCAGCCAGGAGCAGCGACCGTCCCAGGCCGTACCCTAACCCTAACCAGACAGGAGCAGCGACCGTCCGAGGCCGTACCCTAACCCTAACCAGCCAGGAGCAGCGACCGTCCCAGGCCGTACCCTAACCCTAACCAGCCAGGAGCAGCGACCGTCCGAGGCCGTACCCTAACCCTAACCAGCCAGGAGCAGCGAAACGGCCTTTACTACTTCAATCGATCGCTTGATTTGCTACCGCTAGTTTTAGCTGGAGTGGTTCTATTCGTTCCCCATACTGGTAGCCCATGATCCGCAGGGAGAAGTTGGCTAATCGAGTTAGCCAGTACCGAGTTCAAACAAAGCATCCAGCATCCTGTTCCAAGGACATTGCGTATTTTAAGAGACTGAAATCAC
>NC_140239.1:5174430-5179430 GCF_949987555.1 Borostomias antarcticus | reverse complement strand
GAGGGGAGTGGAGAGTAGAGTAGAGTAGAGGGGAGTGGAGAGTAGAGTAGAGTAGAGTAGAGCAGAGCGGAGAGTAGAGTAGAGGGGAGGGGAGTGGAGAGTAGAGTAGAGTAGAGTAGAGTAGAGTAGAGTAGAGTAGAGTAGAGTAGAGTAGAGTAGAGGGGAGTGGAGAGTAGAGTAGAGTAGAGTAGAGGGGAGTGGAGAGTAGAGTAGAGTAGAGGGGAGGGGAGGGGAGGGGAGGGGAGGGGAGGGGAGGGGAGGGGAGAGTAGAGTAGAGTAGAGTAGAGTAGAGTAGAGTAGAGTAGAGTAGAGTAGAGTAGTAGAAACCAGCCCTGCTGTGAGTAGAACCTCCTAGCAGAGAGCGCTCTGTCTCAGCTGTGTTCTGCTGGGCTGTGTTCAGTCTGCTGGGCCGTGTTGGGCCCAGACTGTGTTCAGTCTGCTGGGCTGTTTTCAGTCTGCTGGGCCGTGTTCAGTCTGCTGGGCTGTGTTCAGTCTGCTGGGCCGTGTTGGGCCCAGACTGTGTTCAGTCTGCTGGGCTGTTTTCAGTCTGCTGGGCCGTGTTCAGTCTGCTGGGCTGTGTTCAGTCTGCTGGGCCGTGTTGGGCCCAGACTGTGTTCAGTCTGCTGGGCTGTTTTCAGTCTGCTGGGCCGTGTTCAGTCTGCTGGGCTGTGTTCAGTCTTCTGGGCCGTGTTGGGCTGTGTTCAGTCTTCTGGGCCGTGTTGGGCCGTGTTCAGTCTGCTGGGCCGTGTTGGGCCGTGTTCAGTCTGCTGGGCCGTGTTGGGCCGTGTTCAGTCTGCTGGGCCGTGTTGGGTCGTGTTCAGTCTGCTGGGCCGTGTTGGGCCGTGTTCAGTCTGCTGGGCCGTGTTGGGCCGTGTTCAGTCTGCTGGGCCGTGTTGGGCCGTGTTCAGTCTGCTGGGCTGTGTTCAGTCTGCTGGGCCGTGTTCAGTCTGCTGGGCCGTGTTCAGTCTGCTGGGCCATGTTGGGCCGTGTTCAGTCTGCTGGGCCGTGTTCAATTCTGCTGGGCTGTGTTCAGTCTGCTGGGCCGTGTTGGGCCGTGTTCAGTCTGCTGGGCCGTGTTCAGTCTGCTGGGCCGTGTTCAGTCTGTCCCTGGCTGGTACCAGGGAGGCCTGTGTCAGCTGTTTCTCTCTTTACAGATCTTGTAAAGAAAGTTATACTTTTCCCATCTGTCAGTGGAATATCCCACGTCTCCGTCATCTCACACGGTTCCATCACCTCCCTAGCGCCGTCTGCTTCCACCTACACAGGCTGGGCTGAGCCAAGATCAGCGCTGAACTCTCTGCCCCACACAGCACATGAGTGTGGAGTTACTCACAGTACTGTAAGTAAATGTGGAGTTACTCACTGTATATGAATATAGAGTTACTCAGAGCACTTGGATCTGTCTAAATGTTGAGTATATCTGCACTGCTATTGTTTATTGAATGTTTGAATGTTTGTGTTTATTCAGGCTACTTGTTTATGTTTTAATGTATTTGGCTGCTATGGCGACTGAATCCATCTAATCTATCTATCTATCTATCTATCTACTGTATCTATCTATCTATCTATCTATCTATCTACTGTATCCATCTATCTATCTATCTATCTATCTCACAGTACAGTGTGCGTATGACTCATTGATCTACACAATACACGTATGCGTCAGGCAGAGTCAAGCAGACGACTCCTCTCGTACGAGTTCTCGTGGCCGCGTACCTCGTAAGGTCAGTAAGCATCAGGACCGACCGTTGGCCGGTACCGACTCCACTCAGCACGCCGGGGAAAAACACCATCCGTAACCGGGACTCCCCTCGGCTCGGCTCAACAGGCGAACGCCACCGCCGCCCAAAAGGTCGAATCACAACACGAATCAAGCGCACCTCGACCAGCGTTTGATGTGTACGCGCTGGAGCTGTAACCCCCCCCCCCCCCGGGGCGGGGGTAGTTAGAGGGGGAGTGGCGGGGGCAGTTAGAGGGGGAGTGGCGGGGGTAGTTAGAAGGGGAGTGGAGTGGTAGTTTCCCCTCATTTGCTGCCTATTTCCCCCCTCACACGTCCTCAGACAACAAAGTGCGCCTCGCCGGACCGCGCCAGCCGGGGGCCGGACTCGTAAAAGAGGCGCAGACGGCATCTGATAGTGATTAGGGGGCGCAGACGGGCGCGGAGATCAGCTCCGCCATGAGGCGGCCACACCTCCCGCTCACTTTCTAACATGAAAGATCCTTCCTCTCCCTCTCCGGGACTTTCTACCCCCCCCCAAATCCCCGGCCCGCTTGGGCAGTGCAGGATAAGCGTCCGTGAGTGTGTGTGTGTGTGAATGTGAACGCACGCTCGCGCTCACACACGTTTTAATAATGTATTTATGACCACTTGGACAAAATTGCATACAAGGACATAAATACTAAAGGTGCAGTCAGGATACAGTCATAATTCATGGGCCAGCGGTGTAACGACTACACACACACACACACACACACACACACACACACACACACACACACACACACACACACACACACATAAACAAGACCCTCTGCACCACCACCCCCATCCAAACCCACCCCACCCCCCCAATCCCTAGACCCTCACCCTGCCGGCCCCCCTCGCCCTTCCAAAAGCCCCGGCTCCCCTCCCCTAAGCCCCCCGGCCCCCTGCTCTCCGCAGCCCCCCAGCCTGCTCTGCCCCCCCCCTCCCCACTGTCCCCCCACCCTGCCCGACCCCCCGAACCCCTCGTCTTCCCCGGCCCCGGTCCCCTGGAACAGTCACGCCTCTGTGCACTGGTGATTAGCTAGAACCAGAGGAGCCGGCTGAAGGGCCTTTATTGTGTTTGTTAAAGAGTAAAGAGCAGGTCCAGTGTCTGGAGGAAGACGAGGGTGGACCGGGGAAAGGGGGGGGGGGGGGGGGGGGGGGCATCGTATCACAAGAAGCAGCTCCTTCCTATCTGCTTCATTCTGACCTGACCCACACACACACACCTCCCCCTGACTCACATGTGATGCTGCTGAGCACCTTTGTGTTCAATGCTCACAGACCGACCCCACATTCTTCAACCAGACCACTAGAAGAGAAGAGAGAAGAGAAGAGAGGAGGAGAGGAGAGGAGAAGAGAAGAGAAGAGGAGAGAAGAGAAGAGAAGAGAAGAGAAGAGAAGAGAAGAGAAGAGAAGAGAAGAGAAGAGAAGAGAAGAGAAGAGAAGAGAAGAGAAGAGAAGAGAAGAGTTCTGCTCTCCTCTCTTCCTCGGTGGTACACTGCGGTTAGGATAAGGTGTTTTATACAGTGTGTGAATCATGTCCTCCGTTACAGTAGCTAGCGTCTGTGGAATGCTAATTAACTTACAGCCCCACAGAATCCCACACAGGCTGAGGGACAACGCTAACTAACTGACTGACTCACTGACTGGCTGACTGACTGACTGACTGACTGACTGACTGACTGACTGACTAGCTGACTGACTAGCCGACTGACTGACTGACTGACTGACTGACTGACTGACTGACTGACTGACTGACTGACTGACTGACTAGCTGACTGACTGACTGACTGACTGACTGACTAGCTGACTGACTGACTGACTGACTGACTGACTGACTGACTAACTGACTGACTGACTGACTGACTGACTGGCTGGCTGACTGACTGACTGACTGACTGACTGACTGACTAGCTGACTGACTGACGGACTGACTGGCTGACTGACTGACTGACTAGCTAGCTAGCTGAGCGTCTACACTGGCTGTCTTACTGACTGAGTGAGTGTCTGGCTGGCTACAGGAGCTAGCTAAAAGACTAGACTGACTGAATGACTGACTGACTGACTGGCAACCTAACTCAATGGCGTGTGTGTGTGTGCGTGTGTGTGTGTGTGTGTGTGTGTGTGTGTGTGTGTGTGTGTGTGTGCGGGTGTGTGTGTGTGTGTGTGTGTGTTTATACGGGAAACCATATGGACAAGGTTCAGAAGTTTGGGGTTGTAAAGCACTGCTCCGAGCATATCACATTGAATATAAAACCCTTGGCGTGGAGGTGTGTGCGTGTCTTTGCATTTAAGTGTGTGTGCGTGTGTGTGTGTGTGCATACGTCTGCGTGTCTGTGTGTGCATGCAGTGCCTCTGTCTACATTCATGGAGTCAGCAGTTTTTAATTAAGAGGGCACTAAAGGGACCTTCGACACAACCCCACCAATAGTTATCCCTCAGACCTGACTTCCCATTGGTTCCTCACAGGCAGAGGAGCGCACACACACACACACACGCGCGCGCGGCTAGGTGCTCAGCTATTTATCGTACCTCGAGTGAGCCAAGAACAATACAGGAATGGTGAGTGTGCCGCTAGCCTCCACTAGCGTGTGTGTGTACAGACAGAACTACTCAGAAAAGATCAGTACGTTTCAAACGGGGGTAAAAGGTAGGGTTACACCCGATATAAAATCCGCGTGTGCGCGTACGTGCGTGCGCCTTCGAAATCGAGTTCAGACAGAAGTAAGTAAACAGCTTCCTTCACACGACAAGAGATAAAGGATGAGCCGTGGCTGTCTCGCCAAAGCCACAAAACCTCTAGCTAATGTGTATGGCGGGGAAACACTTCAACAGCACGCTAACCATGATGGATTATAATAACAACCACCTCCAGTCCGTGCTCCTCCATAAGCCGTCACACTTAACCACATTTGCCGACCGCACAGATGAACTCTTCCTCCCGAGGTCAAACGTCCCCAACTGTACAATTTCCAGAATGCTATTTCCAATTACCTCCGGATGAATATTGATGTCACTTCCTGTGAGGGGTCATGGTGACCCGCGGTCAGCTGTCTGGAGGGGTTGAGATGATGGGCGTGGCCTCTGCTCAGGGCCTTGTCATAACAGCTCCTGCCCACTCCCCTGCAAACTCTTATCTGGAGTTGCCCTCTCTCCCTTCCTCTCTCCCTCTCTCCTTCCCTCCTATCCTCCCTCCCTGCCTACCATCCTCCCTCTCTGTCCCTCTCTCCCTCCCTCTCTACCTCCCTCTCTT
>NC_140239.1:5156652-5174230 GCF_949987555.1 Borostomias antarcticus | reverse complement strand
AGAGAAAGAGAGAGAGAAAGAGAGAGAGAGAAAGAGAGAGAGAGAGAGAGAGAGAAAGAGAGAGAGAGAAAGAGAGAGAGAGAAAGAGAGAGAGAGAGAGAGAGAGAGAGAGAGAGTACTGTAGTAGGAGATGGGAGGTTAAATATCTGTCCGGGGGGGAAGGAGATGTGCTGGAGCAGATTGGGGAGAGCAGAGTGTGAAACTAGGCCAACTGGCTGTGCAGGAACTCCTCTTTCCTGCACACACACACACACACACACACACACACTCGCAGGTGAAATATCGTACAGTATATACATACTCTCACACACACACACACACACACACACACACACACACACACACACACACACACACACGGCCGTAGGCTGAACCTGCTCTGCTGCTGTCAGTCTCCACCTCATCGTTTACCTCCTGCAGCCGAGGACCCAGATTGGCCAATTTCCTGCCAGATGACTATCTGATGTGAACCACCAGCTCCTGCCACACCATCCTCTGCTCACAGGCTGCTCGGCCGGGGCCCGCATCTGTGTGTGTGTGTGTGTGTGTGTGTGTGTGTGTGTGTGTGTGTGTGTCGCATGTGTTTGCGCGTTGAAATCGAATTTCGAGTGACCAGGTGTGAGCCGTTTGGCGTCCGGGCGGAGGTGAAGGGGGACATGGCGGTTCGCACAGCTCCCGGTGACATCATGGCGTTTTTAAACTCCCCCCCCCCCCTCGGAGCTTTAGGCAACACGCCCGCCGCGTGATCGTGGTCCCGGGGGGGCCGGTTCCTGACCCACGAGGCTACGGGGGGGGGGGAACTATTTTGTCGATCTGAATGCCGCCACGCCTGCAGACAAATACCAGCTGACATGAAAGAGAGGGATTCGATCCAACACCCTCTGGGGACCACAGGGACCGCGGGCCGTCTGTGCGCGAACACGCTAAATCACCGCCGATCTCGCCACGAGAGCGCGTCGGCGACTCCGCCATGTGTGTGTGTGTGCGTGTGCGTGCGCGCCTCCATGTGCGAGTGTGCGAGTAGATATCAAAGGGCTAGAAGTGATTCATCGCCGTTTCTCTCAGAACGTTCTGATGTCAGAACTAACTCATCCTGCCAGGCGAAGGAAAGAGAGAGAGAGAGAGAGAGAGAGAGAGAGAGAGAGAGAGAGAGAGACGGAGAGCTGACGAAAAACAAAGAGTGACAAAATCAAAGCCATCTGTTGGGATCTCTAGATATGACACGCCGTCTGTTCCTAGATCTGATGGTTCCCAGGCCTCGTGTTCAAATCATCACCTCCGATACCCGTCTCACGGTCTCAGTCAGTCGCCCCCCCCCCCAGCCCCTCATAGGAACGGCGTTATCGAGCGACCCGTGTTCCTGCTGATAAACCAATCAAAAACGCCGGCACGAGTGCCGTGTCAGGGTTAACCCTAACACCCCGGAGAGGAAGGTCTTTCTTGTCGTCCGATCTTATCTCACGTCTGCTTCCGCACTTCTCTCTCTCTCTCCGAGTCTGACCTCTGCGGCCTCCCGCCTTCACTTCTCGTCCTCCTCCGTCCCATCCCCCTCTCCTGTACCTCTCCACCCCCCCCTCTCTCTCTCTCTCCCAACCCCCTCTCCTCCACTCCTCCTCCCTCTGACTCCTCCATCTCTGCTGTAGCCTCCTCAATGCGCTCCACTGTTACTCACGTACGCAAAGTCGGCCACACCTACTTCCTGTCATTACTGAGGAGGAAGCCAGGGGTTAAAGGTCAGCTAATACCGGTCGGCCAGGTGATGAAGATGGCGACGATGATTACGACGACGGGGGAGGAGAAGGAGAAGGGGTTGGGTAGGGCGGGGGTGGGGGGAGGAGTAGGGAGAAGGAGACACTGTGTGAACCCTAGATCCCGACTTCTGCACGAGAGGTTAGATTACGCCTGTGAGCGATCTTTTGAAGGACAAAAAATTGTAAACAGACTTAATTGTTTTCATTTGAACTGACAAGCAGGGGCTGGTGATCAAAGGATCTGTATCTCCCCCTAGCCTGACCGGCTGGCTAAATCACTGACTGACTGACAGACCGACTGACAGATTGACGGACCGACCACTGACTGGCGGAGGGGGACTAGTTGGGGGGGGGGGGGGGGGCATGTATGAACTCCCCATAACTCTGTCGCCGTAGGGACAGGTAGTGGAAACGACTTGAACTGTAAGCGGCCGGAGTCTGCACTAATGAAACGCATAAACTAAACTGTTAATCAACATGACAATCAGTCGGAGAAAACGGGTCATCTTTCAAACCGCTCGTGCCCTCAGGTAGTCCGGCGCTTCTGACAGTCTGTTTGGACGTCCGTACGTAGCGCAGGGGTCTACAGTAGTTCAGCCAAACCTCCGCCTAACGCCTCTGAGAAGAATGAGCTGTTGTTCGTTCGAATTGAATCAGGCTGGAATTCGCAGACTCTGTCATGATGTTGAACTTTTATAACGACAACGCGATTAAGAAACAGTACGATGTCTGAGGTAACTCTTAATCGTCACGGTTCCTCGCGAGGCACCCTGCGTATCATCTCTTAAACAGATGCTGTTCTTGGCCGCGAAACTAGCATCTCGGCTGCTAAAAATGTGACCTGAATTGACAGGTCATCACATGGGCTGTCAGATGATGTTAGCGAATCGAGACAGAGTACAGCGCTGTTCACCGCTGACCAGGTCAAGCAGCTCCTAAACCCAATTACACGACGCCGACGCTGGGTGCAGCTGACCTCTGTTCTCTGCGAGGGAATCTTGGAGGTGTTCTTCGTGTAATGAGTCCGCCGTTCTCTGTGAGCGAATCTGGGTGTTCTCCTGTAACGAGAACTCTTCTCTCGGTGAGTGAGGGTGGAACCGCAAGCAGACAGAAGACTGACGTTCTATGTCGCAAGACAATGTCTTATCTGTTCTCTGCTGTTCTAAGGGTTAAACAAATCACACAGACACGCACACGCACACACAGACACACACGTACTGTACAGTACACACACACACACACATCTGCTCCACTTCTACTTCACTCGCTCATATTTGCTGACTGTTTTCCTGTGTAGTCCCTAGGTGATGCGTACGGAGCCCCTCTGGGGTCACTTAGGAGAAAAAAAAAAAAAAAGAGTAATCCGTGCGCACGGTTTAGTAAACTGTGGCCTCAGATTCATAAACTGTGCGCACGGTTTAGTAATCCGTGCGCACGGTTTAGTTTACTAAACCGTGCGCACAGTTTATGAATCTGAGGCCACAGTTTACTAAACCGTGCGCACGGATTACTAAACCGTGCGCACAGTTTATGAATCTGAGGCCACAGTTTACTAAACCGTGCGCACGGATTACTAAACCGTGCGCACAGTTTATGAATCTGAGGCCACAGTTTACTAAACCGTGCGCACGGATTACTCTTTTTTTTTTTTCTTCTCCTAGGTGACCCCAGAGGGGCTCCGTAGATGCGCACTGAGAAGAGAAGCAATGAGGTAAGATTTCTACATATGCGTAATGCCATATGTTCACAGACACACACACACACACACACACACACACACACAGACATACGCACACATGCTGTACACACACTCACATACACACATGCACTTCAGTCAATTCCCACGCCATGCTTTTGACATATGACTGATTTTACAGAAAACTGTTATTTGTTTTAAATCAATTAAGCAAACAATTTACAAAACAAAAAGGCGAGTTATTTTAGGGTTGAAACGAGGACTGTCAAATAAATACTCAAACTGACTAGTCGGCGACTTTGGGGAAAAAATGTATAATCGATCTTCAAAATGGTAGATTTGATTAGTAGGCTCCCAGCTAGCAATTTTTTGTTCTAAAAATGTTCTAAGAATGTTACCTAGAATGTTCTCGTAATGTTTTCAGCTGGACGTTTTCTTTAAGTTATCAGAATGTTCAAGCAAAACATTCTCTAAAAATATTCTTAAAATGTTGAGTGACAACATTGCTGGAACATTATACCCTAATGTTCTTGAAAACATTTTCAGTGGGAAGTTTTCTTTAAGTTCCCTGAATGTTCTAGGATAATGTTCTCTAAAAACATTCTAAAAACGTTTTCCTGCGATTCCTGCAAAGCCAATGAATTGCCAGGATTTGAGCACCAGATTGTTGCATGAAGTGTCCCAGACCCAGAGAGATCTGCAGCCTGCAGTAACGTAGTTAGCGTACCTTAAGTAGTGTATCAGCGAAATAACTCTCATGGGTCTCGAGGGTTGGTGCCCTCTTGTGGTTAGAAGTGGTTCCATTGTATGTGTCATTTTCTATGCAAAATTATATAATGAAGCATTATACTAAGTGTAGTTCCGACCTTGCAATCTGATTGGTTAAGAGCAGTTGTATATGCCACGATATACCACGGGCAAAGGCTCTTTATCATTCTATGTGAAATAATACTGCGTCAATTATTACTGCCTGTAAAAATGTTAGTTCCATTGCGTAACCGTCTGTTGGTTACATTGCGGTTTCTCCTGGAATGGAAACATTAAATGTCAATTTTGAGTTGTTCTATCCGTCCTGTAGCCTCCCACTCTTGGTTTATCATCACCACTTTTGCAACTCGCAGTTGCACAGCAAAGGTATGCTACACTTAGTTCATGGCTATATAGGTTGGTAGATTAGATAGATTGTTCTCGTTTTGAAACTCCATAGCAACGTGATAGTTTCAGGAACTACCTTTCTTGGCGGAGTTCACTAAAACTGATATTAAGACACTGAAATAGTAGGTATTTATCCCATAAATGTTTCCACATGATGTAACCCTTGTATAAAAGGGTAAAAAAATAATGGACAATAGATTTCATATCCACCTAGGCTTATGTATGAAATGAAAAAGACTAAAACTAAAGATATTTTCTCAATAATTTTACTTTATTTTAGTTAGTTTTGTAAACACACAATACAGTTTTAGTTAGTTATAGTTTTTTTGTTAAGTTTAGTTTTTATTTTTATTTCAGTTAACAAATGTTTTTTCTCCCCTAGTTTTCATTTTTGTGCGTGGCTGTAAGCCAGCACACCTTGGATAGCGTTTGTCCGGTTATCACTCCCTCCCTCCATTAGTCCGGACAATGTTGGCCTGCATTTCTCTGTTGGCACCACAAGAGGCAGTAGTCCCAGCACACCAAAATCAAGAAAGACACCAAAATCAACCCGCTGATCTCCACTGCACAAGTAGAGTAGTGGTCAGAGCATTGTACTCCCACCTGGGAGACCAGGGTTCAAGACCCGGTAGGGTTGACTTTATGGGACTATACCCCAAACCTCCAAATGTTCATCCTTTCACTCCAACCTTTACCACTTGCCTTATAGGTCAGATCATGTCCCAACCCGAACCCTTATTCTACCCCCAACCCACCAAACACTCTCCAAGACAGGGAACTCTGAAAAAATGGTGACATAGCCTATAATTAGGAACTGACCACATACTGGGAATCTACATGGTTATTTTCTCGCCTGAAAAAATATTAAAAAGAACTAAAGTGACATATTTACAATCGTAGAGCCAAGATTAAAAGGCTGTTTCATTGTAATGCTGAGATGTGAAACAAGCACATTCAAGTATGATTTATGAAAGCTGTGATGAGGCTCTAGCCGTGCATCTGTCGAGAAATAATACACACCCCTCCAGCCAATCAGAATCCAGTATTCACCCAGGCCATGGTATAAAAAAACGCATAACAACTGTCTCTCTAAATTAACTGTGGTCACCATGGAGCATCTCCAGTTCTGTGTCATAACAGCTGAAGACGTGGCCTTCAACTTCTCATGATTTATGAGTGTTTTTAATGTTCCTGAAGGCAACATCAGATGATTGTATGTGCCTGTATGAGGTAGGTCTATTTCTCATATTTGTAGAATATAGCCTAGGCTTACTATAGTTTCCACACTGCTTTACGGTAATGCATAGAGACCCCGGAGCCACTTCTGGGTACTTCGGAAATAGCGCGTGCTCGGTGCGATACGTCACAGTGCTGCCACCAATCGGTGAATGCAGCAGCAGCGTCAAACTAGAAAAGGTTATTTTCTTTTCCTTGGGGACAGTAGCATTTTTGAATATGCCTAAACACTACAAACAAATAAAACCCCTTTCTGCAGGTGAAAATGTAGGATATAATATATTACTAGTCCTTGGACTAGTAGTAATGGACAGGGATCTCCGGTTGTACCCATGTTTTGATTTAACGAACAAGGACTCGCAATTAACACAGCAGGAATCAGCTGAACATGTCGGCTGCGCCATCTTCCAGCTGTACCTGCTTTGTGTGACGAGCTTTAAACATGTGCTGCTGCTGCATTCACCGATTGGTGGCAGGACTGTGACGTATCGCACAGAGCGCGCGCTATTTCCGATAAAGCGTAGAAGAAGAAGAAGCAGAAAACCCCGAAACGAAGGAACAGTGAGTGAAAAATAGGCTATAACAGTGGTTATCTCACCTATAAACGACCCGACAAGGCCCCGACATGACAAAAGACATCTACAGGAACGCACGGTGAGCGTCAGATTTGAAATTCACCGTTTGGAATAGTCCGGTCACCCTTTTCTATATCCTTATATACGTGACCCCAGATTAGAGGAGCGACAGCGTATCTCTGGGGTCACATCGGGGCTGAGGGTCATATATACTTAGGCTATGCAGTCTTGCTATAGGCTATAATTGAGTTCTGTGTACAATGACTGCTTTAGGTTCTGAGGAATTTTGAGGCAATCTTTAGACTGGTAATATTTGCTTGATGTGATATTTGCGTGATTATCGCATATAGGAATGGCGTGGCCTAGTCCATCACGACCTAGTTCACCACGGGAATAACGGCAATAGCCTCTGGAATGGCGCGGCTTTGGGGGGAAAACCACGTCTCTTAGACACAGGCTTGTCATAACCCACACTGACAAACAGCTGGGTCTGGTTATTGAAGACATGGGGGTTGAGGGGGGGTCGGTTAGGGGGTGGAGGGTGGGGGGGTTTGAACGGGTGGGGGTTAGTAGGCAGGGCTGTACAGTCGGTTAGCTTTGATTCTGAGTTCGACTTCTTTGTCGTTTTCCTGTAGGTGACTAAGAGGTTTGGAAGAGTAGTCTGATCCAGCCCTGATCCCAGTCTGTTTCACGGTCAGCCTGGGCGGGTGCTCCGAGCTCAGGCCCTGATCACAATCTGTTTCAAGTCAGTGAAACTAAACATGAGCACGTCGGCCAGTCCGTTTCATCAAGAACTAATCGACACAGTTCCCCCCCGAGGCATATAAATAGCCAGTAGGCCTTCTTTCACACACTCACTCACTGATCAATCTTTCGACCGGAGATCTTTCTCACACTCTGCTTACACCATGTTAAGCTGACTGTTAGCACAGTGCCTCTGCCACTACAGTGAGAGTTTGTGTGGTTAAAAATAGCCCCAGTAAAGCCCAAATCATATTGTAGCAGTGTCTGTCTTTAACGGCGCTCATGTAATAACTAATAAATCCTGATTATAGAGTGAGAGGCCATATCATGCCCAGACCATGACGACATCGCCCTTGATTGCATGAGGTTGACAGTTAATCACCTGTGACACAATCAATCCATGCTACGTAGGCCCCACTGTCACCCAGGGCTAGCCTCGTTCAATGCTCACTGATCAGGCAATGGCTTGGTGAACCTATAACCAACTCTGTACCACTACTTCTTATCAATTAGGCCTACTTTTTTACTACATTTAGTAAGTATTTTACTGCTATACACTCTCGTAACATGATAGGCTACGCCAATATGTATATTCAACAGGGTTCTGCTGAGGATTTGAACCAAAGCTGTGCGTTTGCTCCCTGATATTAGAGCGGACAGCTTCAGGTTTGTAGCGTGTCCGGGGTCTGGGGGTGGTTTAATGGGTCACTAGGCATTATGGAGGTAACAGGCTGTTTACACGGTCTGTGAAAGAGAGCTGGGACCTCTGACGTTACCTGCATCACAAGAAGAAGCCGATTTAACTGGGCCAAATTCCTGTGCCCATTCTATCACCACAATAAGTTTAAAATATAGCATACTCAAAA
Organism: Borostomias antarcticus; assembly: GCF_949987555.1. Taxonomy (NCBI): domain Eukaryota; kingdom Metazoa; phylum Chordata; class Actinopteri; order Stomiiformes; family Stomiidae; genus Borostomias; species Borostomias antarcticus. Next base: position 5,166,207 of record NC_140239.1, on the reverse strand, counting down.
ATGCAAAGGCTATTACAATAGTCATACAAAACATACCGATTGCCACAGCCACCAATAATCAAAGCAACTATAGCCTACATAAAATAGTCTTACAATTAAACAAACGTAAATCTTCCTACAATTTCTCGGAGTAAAAGTGAATCGCAGAAACCATAGGGTTATAACCCATTCATAACACACATTCATAAAATTGTATAGTAGTAAACTATTGAATAGGCTCGACTGCCCGTGAATTTAAAATATCGTTTGCAAAGGACAATGCAGCGTCTAAAGTAGAGGATAAAGACCCATTTTAAACATCTGTAGCCTATGTCTATTCATTCCCTCACAGTCCTTAAACTGATGAACTACAGCTGTAGGATAGCCTACTGATGAATAATCCAAAACTGTGCTGCGAAACCCGATCGAGCGCCTTTTGCTCGGCTTTTGAACTTCACCTTTTACGGACAAGGAACTTTAGGCTACACTCACCTTATGCCTCGACGATGATTGACAAGTTTGGTCAGAAATCCGCCACGGATGCGAGTGTCTCTAGTCTGCGCAGAAAGTTGAGTTCATTCGGCACTTCATTCGCATTGAAATCAACAAGCTCTGAACGTCTTCTCTCAGTCTGCCTTCACTCAGTCCCAACTGCTTCAGCGAATTCTTCTTTTCTTGGCTCCAACTATCGACGTCTTGAAGAAGTGCACTAATGCGCAGAATAGGCCAACACAGCTGTGAGTAGAGTCCATCAGCATTAATAACCTACCCTTTTGAAAGGTAGGCTACTGCAAAAAAAGTGAGTTTTACTGTTAAACCCATTTGGACCCGGCAAAAACATGATTTTAACAAGTCACTAATACAAGCACGACAACTTAGAATTTACATCCCATTCATTCTGCTTTGCTGATCAATGTGTTCACGTGTCACTGCCAAGCCGTTCACGTCTCAGGCTTTATTGGACTAGGCATTGATTTAAATGATATACGTTGGTAGGCTATATATTGAAAATGTATATGCTTGCTAAAATCAAGTTACTCACTCGTGTTGTTCTTTTCATTAGTTGATGTCTATCTGTGAATCAAGGCTCCATTCATATCATGACCTGACAAATGTGGCCTTGATGAACTTTACCCATCTTTATCTAACTCTTAACTGCTGCACAGCTGTGTATTGTACTCTCTCTCTCTAACATGCACATTGAATACATATTATACCTGAAGCCACACAGAGTGAATACACAGTTTTCTTCCACATGGGTATGGCCCATGGACCAGGATTACTTTTTAAATAGTCTAACAGCTGTTGACTCTCACAGTATATTATCAATGTCATTCATATGAACAGGAGCCCATAGGCAGACATTTTGAAACGTTGGTGGCCTGATATGTGATGCTCCAAGCCTGTAAATATAACTCAAACCAATTTTGTTTATTTGATCACAAAATGCACATTTATTCTGCTTTTCAGCCCCTCTATGAAATGACTGCATATCAGAGATCCATTAAGAAAGAAGTAGTTAGATGGATGATATAGCTACAGTAGACCCCTATCTAACAGGGGTGGCACCTTCTGAGGACAGGACTCTGATACTGTGGCATACATACACACGTGTTTACACACATACCACACATGCACACACGTGTTCTCTCTCTCTCTCTCTCTCTCACACACACACACACACACACACACACATGCTCTCACAGACGCACACATGCTCTCTCTCTCACACACACACACACCCACAGATGCACTCTTTATCTCTCCCTCTCTCTCTCTCTCTCTCTCTCTCTCTCACTAACACACACACACACAGAGAGACTCATGTGTCTTTGTTTGGCCTGTATGCATGAAGCAGATCAAAACAGCTGATAGGAGACTAGCTGAGTGGAGCGTGACCCGGCAGTAGCAAACACCGTCTGTATCAGTATCATATTATCAGAAGAAAAGATCTGACCTGCGTTACAGCATAACTTCCTCTTCCAATATCACACGTCAACACTTCTATTCATTCAATAACGCAGTTCAGATAGAGTAAGATAAGTGGCTATGATAGTTATTTGTATGGGGGTATGATAGATTTTTTTTATTACCCTACTCGTACCCTCCTCTCTCTCTCTCTCTTTCTACCCCTCTCCCCCTTTTCCCCTCTCCTCTCTTTCTCCCTCTTTCCATCCTCTTTCTCCATCTCTCTCCCTCTCGTACTATCTCTCTCGTACTCTCTCCTCCATTGTAACATTTACCCAGCCATGTGGCACATTCAGTATTTGACATTTTCGTCGAGAAGCGACGGCTCCCCCTGAACCCCGACGGCTGAGCGACAAACCCTGAGCTAACAGTAACGAGAGTCCCGAACATCTGCAGGAAGAATAATAAACCATAAAACCCACATCACCTCCAGACACATGCTTTAGGGGGGGAAAGTAAATTTATTCATTCAACGACTGAGACCAATGCTAGCAGTTCAATGGACCGTGTAGGTCATGATTTTAAGGATGGCTAAAAAACGTCTCAATTTCTCAACTCTCTAAATCTCTGTGCATTCATTCAGATTCACATGTCAAATATACAGATGGAGCCAAGTTAACTGGATGCTATCCTCGCGCTGATTTTGGCAGTCGGAAACTAAACAAAGTGATGATTATTATTCTGGTCTGGATCCATCACGAGAGGAGTCTCCCGCATCAACCGTAGCCAATGGCTCGATCCTCATGTCAACAACTGGTATGGCAACAGGATCATGGGTAATTTGACACAGCGGAGGAACACAACTGGGAAATAGACAACAGAATGTCCAGAAATAAGAGTCCAGAGAAGGCCCAGGAGAGCTAACCAGTTTACAACACAGCCTCTCCGTACAAAGGTATGCAGCGTTATTGTCCATTTGTTACTCCATCTCCATAGGTTTTCCATCTATCTCGTTGTCTTCTACGAGAGAGTCCTACAAGGGGGATGCTTTATGACCTGGGTCAAATACTATTGGCAAATACTGTCAAATACTTGAGGCTTGCTTGATTTAGTTGACCCGATGGATCGGGCCCGAACGTTGAAACTCTGAGGTGAAGCAATCTATCTCATCTACAAGTTCATGACCTCAAGTGTTTGAACTCTGTATTTGACACAGGTCTGGATGACATCTGTGCGGGGTGCAGCTAGGTCTAGATTCCACGGGTGGGGTGAACAGGGTCATGGGTCAGCTGTCCTCCAGACATCCAGGCCTCTAGGGGGCGATGGTTAGATCCTGAGAGCGTGGGCGTGCTTCTTGCACAGAGGCTTGTCTTTCTTGGAGAAGAAGGTCTGGCCTTCCAGAGTGGTGCAGCACACCTGGAACACGAACACACACACACACACACACCGTTAGTTCAATATAGCAGGGCTTAAAAAACAGACAAGTCACACAAGTATTCACAAACACATAGCCTACTACAATATGGACATGTGAAGACGCACCAGCGTACAACGCAGTGGTGTTGCGCTGTCGATCTGACCTATGACCTACCGCGCAGACGAAGCAGGTGTCATGCCAGGTGAAGCCCAGCGCCTCCAGGAACCTATCACCTGCCTCGATGGGAAACTCGCAACCGTGGCAACCGGTACCAAACAAGCTGTAGAAGTCTGAGCAGGGAGAAACACGAACACACAGAGAGATACGTGAACACAGAGCTCCACCACGACGAACAGAGAGGTGAGGTGATGTCATTTTGTAGGTTAGAACGTTTTCATTGCCGCCATTTTGTTCTGAGTTCTAAATCCCTATGGGAAAAATGAATGGGATTTGAGAAAAATTCTGAAAATAATGTGTGATTAACAGAGAGTCCCAGACTGGCGTATCTTTTGTTCTAAAAGTACAAACATCATTGAAGATGGGTTTTGTGAATTTTGAAGCCCTTATGGTTCTGAGGTCGATGTTGCTGAGATATGCAGAAACTGGATGGCAGTTAAATGGCTGCCATGTTTTTTCATCACGTGAGCTAGCACTAGGTGACGTGAGATTACCCAAAGTGAATAAATACCACACTTAAAAACACAAGACTGCCTTAGTTACTGTAGCTCAATCTGGTATCTAAGACATCATCTGCTGACAAAAATGACAGATTTAGCTACAAAGAACATAAATTCCACATGCATTTTCATAGCTAGCCCAGTAGCCTATATACATGAAGGACATCAGAAATACATTGGACTTGTGTCAAAATGTTTAGCATAGCACTACAATAGCAATGTCGATCTCAGAACCAAGTAAAGGCTTCAAATCTTCACCAACTTCAATTATGTGTTTTACCTTTCATAACAATAAGTACTGCAGTCTGGGAGTCTCTGTTAAACACATACCTTATTTCCGGCATTTTACGCAAATCCCATTCATTTTTCTCATAGGGATTTAGAACTTTTCAGCCTACAAAATGATATCACATCTCACCACCCTATTACAGGAGGCCTGACAAATGAAACGTATCGACTTTTGCTCAGACCTGATCTGGACAAAGCAATTTTATTGAACATCTCATTGGCTTCTGGTCCAGACAGATCTGGGTTTAACTTGGGTTCTGAAAGTCCAGTATTCAGCCTCAGTTTAGTTAGTTCATAGTGTTCGTCTGTGTGTGTGTGTGTTTGTGTCTGTGCGCGTGCGTGCGTGCGTGTGTATTAGGGCTGTATATCATCTTGGATTTCGCGATACGATACGCATCACGATACACAGGTCTCGATACGTATCACGATACAGAGGTCACGATACAATACGATACGATACGTATTGCGATACACACATCATTTACTGAAAGATTTTAAGTGTTCAAGACTGAAAACTGAATGGCTCAAATGCACTATATAGATAACTCAAACTCAATGACTGGACAGAGAGCTAGCTAATAAATATTTTACATTTGATATCCATGCTTTTTAAACTGTCAACATTGTAGTATTTATGTTTTTTCAAAATTATTTATATGTATGCTTTTTTAACTTAATATTGTAGAATATGCTTTTTAAACTGGATTTAAAAATTGTAAATCCCCCAAAAATAAAAATAAAAATATATATTTTTAAAATTTTACAGCGCCCGGCTGTATTGATACTCCGGGCTGAAAGATCGATACAGTATCGCGAGACTACGTACCGCGATGCATCGTTGTATCGATACAATCCTACAGCCCTAGTGTGTATGTGTGTGTACTGACCTTGTTCACAGTAAGGCTCTCCATCCTCCAGGTGGAAGGTGTTGTTTCTGATTGGCTGTTGGCAGGATGCACACAGGAAGCAGTACAGATGCCATGTCTGCTTCAGGGCATTGATCACTTCCTGTCAGAGGTAAACGGACAGTTACCGGTAAGCCTACAGCCTGCACTCAGGTAGTGAGTTAATTTATCTATCAAATGTGTGTGTGTGTGTGTGTGTGTGTGTGTGTGTGTGTGTGTGTGTGTGTGTGTGTGTGTGTGTGTGTGTGTGTGTGTGTGTGTGTGTGCGTGTGTGTGCGTGTGTGAGTAGTGTGTATAATGTAGTCTACTACACATTCACAGCAGAATTCAACTCGCACATTTGTAACAGAAGAATCTTCTGGGAAAATAGAACCCTTTCCCGTTCATATAATCATATTAAGTTCTACTTTACATACGGCACTTTTCAGGTCAGAATGAAAACAGTACCTGAGCTGAGAAGGGGTTCTATCTGAAACCTATTTTCCGAGGGGTTCTTCATCGCTATACATGGTTCTTTTTTTCTGAGCGTAGTTCCGTGTTCTACCACCAGAGCTGCAGAGCTGCAGGGATGTGCTAGCGTGTAGACGGGCTTCCTGGTAGCGTGCGAGAGGGCGTCCAACCCCTCCGTTCAAGCCCGTCTACGACCTGGTCACTACGGCTAGAGATCTAGAGCTAGGCTTCTAGACCTGACATACGTTTAATCACTCTGTTCTACTCCTTCATTTCTCCACTCCTTTCTTCTCCATTTATCCCTGTGCCACATGACAGGGCTTAACACACACACACACACACACACGGCGTTCCCATCGGTCAGTCTGTGAGAACCGCGGGGGTCAACGGACGGATGGAGGGATGGGGGAGAACGAGGGGATTAAGGAACGAGGGAGTGAGAACATGGGTTAAAGGAGAGCGGTAAGCCGGTTAGAAAGTGTGAGAATCGGAGGGTTGAAAGGGGGATGGAGGCGACGGAGAAGAGGAGGAGGGGGCGGAACACGTGACCATGAGACCCGTCATGGCGTCTGGTTGGGGGGGTACTGAGCTGAACTTGGTGGAGAAGAAGTGTACTGGTCATAGGTTCGGTTCCCACATATAGGCCTAAAGCACATTTGTAGAGCGTGTGTGTGAGTATAGGTGTGTGTGCATGCAAGTACTGTAGCTACACAGGCTACGGTGTGTGTGTGTGTGTGTGCGCGTGCATGTGCGCGTTTGTGTGTCCTTGTGTGTGTCTGCGTGTGTGTGTGTGTGTGTGTGTGTAAGTGTGCATGTGTGAGTGTCCATGTGTGTGTGTGTGTGTGCATGCATGTAAGTGTGCGTGTCCATGTGTGTGTGTGTGCGCGTAAGTGTGTGTGCGTGTCCGTGTGTATGTGGGTGTGTCCATGTGTGTGTGTGTGTGTGTGTGTGTGTCTGCCAGTCACCCCCAGGATCTTCTGCTGGCAGCGCCCGCACGTGGGGGCGAAGAACTCCTCGTAGCAGTGTTCGCAGTAGACGGCACCCTGCTCCTCCACGAAGCCGATGTCTGCCAGCGAGGTCCGGCAGTGGGCACAGTTAAACTCCTCGGGGTGCCACGACCTCCCCATCGCCACTAGGAACGGACCTCTGTGGGGGAGGGGGGAGAGAGGAGGGGGGGGGGGGGGCAGAAGACAGACAGACAGGGTGCTAACTGAAAACGTACACTTGCCGAAAGCAACTTACAAATACTGAATGAATGGGGTCCTGGCATTATTGAACTGAAATGTTGTACATGAGTTATTTTGTGTTTGCTAGAAGGTATTTTAGATAGGAAAAGCTTTTTTACCTCAAATGGATTCAATATTCAAATAGACTAACCAAAGCAAAACAGTGGAGAAGTCATGTAGTCTGCAATATTGTTCTTCTTTTTTAAACTTGGCTGAAGCGCGTTGGACTTGGTGTACCTACTATTTTAGCTCATGACTTGATCAGACAGCATTATACTGGGGACAAATCCAACAGAGTTGTGACAGCATCTGCAAGCTAGCTAATGTCACCAGAGAGCTAGAGTAACAGAGAAGGGAGATTAAGGGCCGACCGTGTCCAGTCAGCCAAGACGGTCCTTCACAAATAGGGCTGATTAAAGTAAGTGGGAAAACAACAGGAGCAGATCGACGCGACGGTCAGTCCAACCTGAGCTGTCACCGACACTGGCCTGGGCGGGAGCTAGCGCGCCTAGCGTAGCATTCCCGCTGCTACCTTATCCTCTCGTTGCTGTGTAAACCAACACCGCCGGCAGAGATAGCCTTAGCGCTAGCCGCTAGTCTTAGCTAGGCCTACTAAGCCGCGGATGAGCAAACGATCTGTAATTACTCTGAGGGAGTCCCAAAGGGGCTATTGGGTGGATCTGAGGGGTCTGGACAGGCTTCCATTTAATCATCTGATTGGCTAGATAGGACCCCACTCTTGTTTCATAAACCTAAACAAGAAGCTATCCTCAGATCTGGACTAGTGATTAGGATGTACTGTAGGAGCTAGGAGGTTGGGGGGGGGGGGGGGGCAAGTGTTTGGTTTTTGGGACAGGGCCAGAGTGGCTCAAGACCAGTGTTCTCTCCTCCCCCATGATGGTCATGTTCCATTCATCAGGTCTAACTCAGGGCTAATAAGAGAGAACCTGACACCAGCGTAGACAGAGGTAGACTAAAGGCCCTATCTGGAGCCTGGGATTTTCCTGGGTACTGCACCTGGGCTACGGTATCTCCCCCTTGATACTGATTATGACTGAGGTCTGGAAGAGGAAAAAACTCGTCCTTTCACGGGGGACAATAGGATTCTTATTTTTTCGGGACAGATTTCATCAATAGGGTGATTATATCTTTCATCCGATGACCTGGTCACAATGGACCATATGCTCTCTTCTGACCTTGCCTGGACATGATTTCCTCTCTATATCACGATGATAATAACTTGCGTCTTGACAGTATGACATCACACGGGCACGCCTCCATCTGACCATGTCCTTCCTCTCTCTCGCCCTGCCGTGACCATACACGGACACTTCCCCGACCATACACGGACTCTTCCCCGACCATACACGGACTCTTCCCCGACCATATATTGACACTTCCCCGACCATACAAGGACACTTCCCCGACCATACATGGACACTTCCCCGACCATACATGGACTCTTCCCCGACCATACACGGACACTTCCCCGACCATACACGGACTCTTCCCCGACCATACACGGACACTTCCCCCGCCTCACCTGATGACCCGGGCGCAGTGGGCGCACATGGGGGTGCGAGTCCCAGCGGGGATGTGTTCGGCCATCTGCACCAGAGACTCCTCGTCCTCGGGGTGGGGCTGGGGGACGGGCCGGGGCGGCACCGGTCTTTTGGGGGCCGCGGTTCCGTTGCCCTTCATCCCGAAGGAAGGCGTGATGAGTCCGGTGAGAAGGCCCGGCTTGGCTGCACCTGGACCTGGGTGAACCGGGAGGGCAGATGAGAGGATATTCACACGGAGTCATTTCACACGTGCTCATGTTTCGGCCTCCGAGTTCGGGAGAGAATGGTGAGCGATGAGGAGTAAACATAAACAAAGAATGTGTTGAGAGAGAGAGTGTGTGTGTGTGTGTGTGTGTGTGTGTGTGTGTGTGTGTGTGTGTGTGTGTGTGTGTGTGAGTGTGTGCGTGTTTGTGTGTGTGTGTGTGTGTGTGTGTGTGTGCGTGTGTGTGTGAGTGAGTGTGTGTGTGAGAGTGCGTGTGTGTATGTGTGTATGTGAGTGTGTGTGCGTCTGTGTCTGTGTATGTGTGAGTGTGTGTGTGTGTGAGTGTGTGTGTGTGTGTGTGAGTGTGTGTGTGTGCGTGTGTGTGTGTGTGTGCGCGTCTGTGTATGTGTGTGTGTGTGTGTGTGAGTGTGCGTGTTTGTGAGTGTGTGTGTGTGCGTGTGTGCGTGTGTGTGTGTGTGTGTGTGTGCGTGTGTGTGCGTGCAGTTCTTCGAGCGCGCTGTGCCTTCTCGGTATTTGACCTCATGCCTCTGTGACCAGATAATGGAGGGGTCTGCGGTCCCGTTTTTTTACCGTCTGATCCCGGGGATCAACAGTCGGTAAAACATACGGGCGGTCATGTCAAGCTGGACGCATTCCTACAGGGAGCCGGGACACCTGGCCAAACAATCAGCCGGCCCGCGCTTTGATCTCACGATTGGCCTGAAGAAAGGAATAGTGTTGCAAGTTCAGCTGGGATCACATTACAGCAGAACAGTTCCATTTCAAATCCCTCTACAATTTGGGGTTGGGGGGGGGGGGGGGGGCGGGAGACTAGGACTGGGTTTAGGATAGGGGATTAGGACTGGGTTTAGGTTGGGGGACTAGGACTGTGTTTAGGCTGGGGGATTAGGACTGGGTTTAGGCTGGGGGACTAGGACTGG